>NC_084617.1:35457658-35575158 GCF_033978795.1 Nerophis ophidion
TATTGTAGAATTAACAAACGTTGCCAGGAATTATGAATGAATATGAGTAGAAACGCTGAGGATGGCTAAAAGACGGAATGGCACTTCCCGTTGAAAGTTCAGTCCAAACAGAAGGGCAATGTGGTACCTGTAGTGAAAAAATTTGTTCAAAAGGTGGCGCCAGAGCACCAACAATAACGCACCACTTCATTGGCTTTCGGTTCAGTCCAGTTTCGGTTTATTTGTAACATGCACACGATACAACGTGATGCATCACGTATTTCCAGATTTTTCATTACAGCAGGTCTGAAAGGGAGTGGGAAGAAGCATCCATCCATCCATCCATTTCATACCGCTTGTCCCTTTTGGGGTCGCGGGGGGTCGCTGGAGCCTATCTTAGCTGCATTCGGGCGGAAGGCGGTTCTAACCTTTTCATATAACATCAGTTTTATCCCATTTCCTTGTTCTCCGTTTGTAACAGAACATTGAATAGATAAACAATAAATAAATAAATATATCATAAGTAAGTAAAAAAATATTAATTACATAAAAAATCATCTCATTTTTTTTTTTTAAACAAACTATGCTTGTTTGTAAACATCATGGTCGTCTGCGAGGAAACATCCAAAATGAGCCGCACCGTTTTTTTAAGCCGCATGGATCAAAGCCTAGCGCTCATAGTCCAGAATTTACGGTAATATTGTTGGCTACTTTGACAGTTTACTCATCATTGACTACCTTAAAAGGGGAACTGCACTTTTTTTTTTAAATCATGTAAGGCAAGCAAACACGTTTTTTCTTTTTTCATGCATTCTAACTCGTAAAATACGGCAAGTATGAGGTGGCTAACAATGCAGATGATGGTATTACTGCACAAAACCCTCGAAAACAAGAGTGTCAAAGTGGTTTTCACTGAGGGCCACATCGCAGTTATGTTTGGCCCCAGAGGGCCGCTTCTATCAGAGAATAATATTATTACACCATTTTTTTTATGGATTTTGTTTGTAGATTTTTTTTAAACTAAAATTTAAAAAAATATGGTAAGTTGCATTAATTTCACCTCAAAATGTAGCGTATATTACTGTAAATGGAAAAACAGTACTGCTGTTTTTATGGTTAAAAAAAAGGCAGTTCAGTTGCGAGAATTTGAACGTAAAATTTACATTTGTTTTCTTATTGTAAATTAAAAAAACTGCAATTTTACAGTAACATTTTTGCACCTGAGCTGCCAGTTTGTTTGTTTTTTTAACCGCAAATCAACAAGTGTAGATGTTTCAGTGTGTTACAGTAAATGCCAAAACAGCACCACAATTAATTACAGTTAAAAAAGTACAATTTTTTTTTTCCATTTAGAGAATAATGCTGTAAAAAACACAGTAAATTTTACAATTTTACAATGAAATTTATTGCTACTTTTACAATGCACAATTTGATGGATAACTTGCTTTGAAATCGTTATCATTAGTATTTATTTCTCTTTGATAATATAATTTTTGCTTAATTAGACAATATTCAAGTTGACATAATTTGTGATTACATGGAGTACATATTTTTTTCTCCCAAAATATAAAGAAAAAATACATTTAGTAAGAAAAGTTACACTTAATACATATTGTTTTCCAGGTTTTAGAGGGCCAAATAAAATGTAGTGGCGGGCTACACTTGGCCCCTGGCCCTTGAGTATGACACTTGTGGACAAACAACTTCCAAAAATTGCCAACAATTTTCCATTTGCATGTGGTGACCTGAATAATCACAAGCTATTAGGGATATTGTTATCATAAGCACTACCCTTGAGAAACTATTTTTCACAGAGAGCTAACTAGCATTGACATAGTGAGCTGCTGCATCACCTCTGAGTTGGTAAAAGTTAATTCTAGATGATAAATTCTCATGTCTCTCACCTGGATAGTAGAAGGTTGCGGACATTAACCAAGAAGTCGGTCAACGTTGAAAGTTAAAGATGGAGGATTATGATCAATTCTTCATCGAAAAGGGAAGATAGAAACATCCAGCATTCCAGTGAGAGCAGGCATTGTACAGTAAGTGATTGTTTTGTTATGTTTGTTAAGTCTTAGACGGGGAAGGAGACGACACAACAGCGGAAGTACAAACTCAATGTATTTATTGAGTAATTTATGATTAAGTAGGGTGTGTATGCTACTATGTGTTTGAATGTAAAACTATGTGCTGGAATTAACATATGAAGATCCCGTAAGGGGTGTTGTCATGCGTGTTGAATGGTGGCGTCCAAATCCAGAGCGAGAAGGCAAAGAAGCCCGGCGTCCAGGCAAAGTGTCGGTGTATCAGGAGGGCAATCAGGGTTCAGGGGAATATGGCAGCGAGAGCTGAGACAGGGATGCAAGCAAAGCAACGTTACGACGAGGAGTAGTCAGCGGCGAGGCTCTCCATCCTGTCGTCCGTAATCACTCCCAGGTTTTCTGATTGATGATTGTGTCCGGCTGCGGCGGTGTGTGGGTGCGGTCTGCGAAGCACGTGTGGGGGCGTGTCTGGATGCGCTCAGAGTGGAGCTGCTGAGTGGTCCTGCAGAAGAGGGAGAAACGGACTGTGCGTGTGCCGTAACAATGTTTGTCGTTTGTACTTGTATTTCCAGACTGCAAGTCGCAATTTTTTTCATAAGCTTTGAACCTTGCGGCTTATAAAACAGTGTGGCTAATTAATTGATTTTTCTTCGCTGGCGGCCATGATCTTTTGCGTCAGATAGTTTTTACCAATCACAAACAGAGACATTGAAAATGTATTTTGTTGTCTGTGCTATGGTGCCAGCTGTTGGACGAGTTTTCTCACTGCACGTGCTGCAGGTTGAAAATGTACTTCCTGTTTTAATGCCTTGAAACGTAAGTACAACCACTCCAAGCAACCTTTGTAGGTTATAACATATAACTAAAACACTTCCTACTTACTAAACCGCCCCATGTGTAATATATGTGGGAGTTTTTTCATGCATATTTGTATATTCTATTAAAATGTAATCAAGCTAGCATCGTTAGCATTTGCTAATATGCTAACAGGTTTACGAGGGCCTGTGTTAGAATTATTTATTTACAATGGCATTCTTTTTGTATTGTTTCAATTCCTCAAATTCCTCAGTAAAGTCACCAAAACGCCACAGTGGAGTTATTGTGTCTGTTTAGCTGACTGGAGAGCTAGCTTGTGCAACTCGTGGGCCCATTACGACAACTTCTGTTTTGTTCAATCAGCCGTTTTAGCTAGCGTGTTACAGTGTTTGGAAACAATTAAGGTATGAATATAAACATTTACTAAATATTTCATACGACGTATATATCTTCGACTTATAGATGGAAAATAATGTTTTCTTCTCAAATTGAGTGGACACCAACCTAATCCCTAAATAAGGCCAATTAAAAAAAATAGTGTATCAAGCCAATAAGGCACAGGTGTCAAACTCAAGGACCCAAGGCCTGATGTGGCCAGCCACTTCATTTTATTTAGCCCTCTTTAGCCGGGAAATGATATGTATCAATAAAGTACTGTAACTTTTCTTACTAAATGTATTCCTTCTTTCTATTTTGTGAGAAACATTTTATTTCTCAATACAATCGCAAATTATGTCAACTTAAATATTGTCTAATTATGCAAAAATATATGATCAAACATTCAAACCAGTTTTAAAATAGAAACAAATACCAATAATAATGATGTCAAAGCAAGTCATCCATCAAATTGTGCAATGTAAAAGTAGCAATGGATTTCATGGTCAAATTGTGAAATTTACTGTTTTTTACAGCATTTTTCTATAAATAAAAAAAAACAAAAACATTACTTTTTTTTTACCGTAATAAACTGGTGCCGTTTTGACATTGAACATTTTTTTACCGTAAAATTGCATTTTTTTCTTGTTACAGTAAAAAAAAAATTTTTTTTTCAAATTTACAGGAAAATTCTGACAATTGAGCTGCCTTTTTTCTACCATAAAAACAGCAGTACGGTTTTTCTATTTGCAGTAATATACACTACATTTTGAGGGGAAATTATTACAATTTACCACATGTTTTTATTTACATTTTGGAAAATCTACTAATAAAATGCATTAAAAATTTTTGTAATAATTGTATTCACTGTGAGACGCGGCCCTCTGGGGCCAAACATAACTGCGATGTAGCCCTCAGTGAAAATTACTTTGACACCTCTGCAATAAGGCATGGGGCCCCTGGCCAGAGAACCATACATAAAATGCAGAGTGGACACTGTTACTGACGACGTTTTTAGAAACACACCAGCTGAGAATCACTGACCTACAAGATGTTGGATTCAATAAAAACACGACCATTGTCGGATTATTTTCCTTGTTGCTAGGCAAAATTCAAATGACTGATTCAAAACAGTTGATAAACTAAGCCTAAAAGACATGGATAGAGAGCCACAAGTACAGACTACAGTGGGTCTGGGTGAACTTTTCCCTCATTCCTGTGAGACTTCTGCATGAAGATTGAAGGTTAGTTATTTCATCTGGTACTAGCTGCAGTGTGTGCAAACCGATATAGGGGTTAAGATGAGGAAAAACAAGCCCACCCGACGCCGTAAAATTCACATCCCTCTCCGGCTTGACTTGATGACAACTTGAACATACGATCCGAGATGAGCCTGGGCCCACGTTCTCTGGACGGGAAGATACCCATTTGTCATTTGACATGGTAGCACTATGTATGCTTACCTTTCATCCATTCATGATTTAGTCTCTGAATATTTATACCCTTCCAAATAAAAGTTAAATAAAGGCAGTTGGCGTCAGGATTTCAAAGTGAGGTCCTCAAAATGTAGGTCAAAGTCAACCATGTGAACCACGACACTCCGGTTAGCCTGAAATGTGTCTGATTGAGCTCTGTGCTAGGAACTTGGAACACCAGACCTTGACCAGTGTCATTGTGGGCCCTGAAAGAATAGAACACATGTCCGCCTGTTAGAGCAGTGTAATTTTGTAATTTTAGATGTTGCGGACACATCTGCTAGCGTTAGCTGTAGCGAGCTAACTAGCCCAGCCTGTAGCAGCCCTAAGCAGCCTACAAGCTACGGTGAAACAAGAGGGGCATAACAGATTTAGCCCTTTAGTTAGTCCTACACCCCAATCCACTGAGCACCACACTTTAGTCATAGGGGACTCCATCACCTGAAACATAAAGCTTAGCAAACCAGCCACAATTAAGTGTATTCCCAGGGCCAGAGCCCCTGACATTGAAGCTAATCTTAGTGAGCTAACTCGCAACAGGCCTAATAAACACGTACGACAGGCTAATCGCACCACTAGTTATGCGAGCATAGTTATATACATTGGCTCCAATGACACTAGGATGAGATAGTCAGAGATTACAAATAGAAACATAGCCAGGGCTTGTGATCTCGCTACAAAGATGTCCAGGCATCGATTAATTGTCTTTGGCCCCCTGACTGCGAGAGGCAACGATGAGAGATATAGCAGATTAGTCTCGCTTAATAAGTGTCTGGCTAGCTTATGTAGACAAAAGGGACAAACGTATATTGATAATTGGCCCTCTTTCTGGGGCAAACCTGGCTTGCTGATGAGAGACGGCCTTCACCCTAACCAGGAAGGCGCTATCATATTGTTTAGGAACATAGATTTCTGTTTGAGTCACACTTGACTAACTGCACAAGAGCAATCCCGGTCACAGGCAATTACAGAGCCTGCTAGTGTGGGTGAGGAGTCAGTTAAATTAGAACTAGCCAGCGCCAGGCAGGATAATCCCTGCAGACATAGCAATTCTCTTGGAATAATATACAACTCACATAATTTTTTTTCTGCTATGACTTTGTCAGAGTTAGACATGCGTTCTACTGAGGTGGCAAATTATGATGCGTTCAGTTTATCGCAGCACCAAGCAAATAATCTGAAAATTCCCGTCATATCAATTCCTAGATATGGTCGTAAATTTATCGCAGCACCAAGCAAATAATCTGAAAATTCCCGTCATATCAATTCCTAGATATGGTCGTAAGTGCACTACGCATAATAAACGCAACATTATTAATATTGCTACTCAGGATAATTTGATCAAAAACTCCTTTAAACAGCCCACTACCTATAATATGGGCTTTTCTGTTGTGATCCGATGGTCGGATCATCACCATATTGTTATTTTTGTTCCATTTTTATATCACTCTGCGGTTTGACATACTTAGTTCCTGTTTTGTTCGTTTCCATGGTCACTCATTAGTTTCAGCTGCTACTCTCTTTTCCAGCACACCTGTCTTTACTAATCACCACCTGTTTATAAGCCAGCGTTTTCTGTTCACTGATTGTCGGATCTTAGTTTGTTCACATACATCTGTTTACGACTTGTCTCTCACTCTCGTTTTCGCTAGCTCTCACGCTAAGCTTTATTTTTATTCCTAGCTTTTGTTTTGTATTTCCTTTTGTGTGCCCTTGTGCTTCGGTTTGTTTGTCCTAGCTTTCCATGCTAGCGCTTTTATTTGCCTTTTCTATTTGTATCAGTGTTTTTGTTCATAGCTCCTTTTGTTTAATAAATCCCTTAGTTCTTACCTTTTTGCTGTGTTCTTGCGGACGCATCCACGGAGGACCGAATCCGGCATTACAATGCCACATTGTAACATTTTCAAACATAAGATCATTGTCTCCCAAAACGTTATCAGTAATGAGGTAATTAGACAACAATCTTATCGTCATCGGTCTCAGCGAAACCTTGCTCAAACCAGATGACTTTTTTGCGCTAAATGAGGCATCTCCTCCTAACTATACGAATGCGCATATTGCCCGTCCCCTTAAAAGGGGTTGGGGGTCGCACTAATATACAACGAAAACTTTAACCTTAGTCCTAACCTAAATAATAAATATAAATCATTTGAGTTGCTTACTATGAGGTCTGTCACACCGCTGCCTCTATACCTGGCTGTTATCTACTGCCCCCCAGGGCCTTTATCAGTGAATTCTCAGAGTTCGTTGCTGATCTAGTGACGCACGCCGATAATATAATTATAATGAGGGGACTTTAATATCCTTATGAATACCCCATCGGACCCACCGTGCGTGGTGCTTCAGACTATAATCGATAGCTGTGGTCTTACACAAATAATAAATTAACCCACGCATGGAAACGGTAATACGATAGACCTAGTGCTTGTCAGGGGTATCACCGTGTGGAGAGATGGAGCCGACGAACCGACAGCGGGTGAGGACAAACAGCGGTCCTGACCAAGATGGCGGCCAGGAGGCGGAGCATGCAGCAGAGCGGATATGCGGGGTACGCCTGTAGCGACACTGCAGCCATCAGAGACAGGTGCGTACACAACACACCTGTTCTCAACCCCTGCATCTTCTGCTTCAGCATAAAAGGGGAGAGAGAGGCGCAATCGTGGCAAAAGTAAGAGAGGAAACGACAACCGGCAACAAAGACCACGAGAGCGACGAGATCCACCCAGAACAAGATGAGCCCCTGCGGAAGACGCAGCAACCGGCCACCGAAAGGTGCGCCGCGACGAGCAGGAAGAAACGGCGCGCTAGAAAGTTGCGCGACCGACAGGCAGGAAAATGTGTTTATTGAAATAATAAACCAGAGTCAAACCTGCTACAATGCATCTTGCATCGATGGTCACAACAACCCACACGATGACGGCTGGAGACCTGTCACACACCGTTTCCAAAGTTATGTACTAAAGTAATGTCCAATCATTACCTTATAAAATTCGATGTTCGGACTCATTTTCGGCAAGCTAATAATAATAATAACTGCTATAGTAGCCGCAACATTATTGCTGCCACGACTCTTGCCAACCTATTGCTTTTGGTAATGGCACCATTCCCAAATTATGTGGGCTCTATTGAAAACCTCGCTAACACATTTAATGACGCCATGCGCGAAACCTTTGATAGTATTGCACCGCAGAAGTTAAAAAAGGCTCCAAAAAAGCATACCCCATGCTTTACAGAAGAAACTAGAGCTCAATAATTATCATGTAGAAAGCTGGAACGCAAATGGCCACTAAACTTGAGGTTTTCAATCAAGCATGGAGTGATAGTTTAATAACTTATAAATGCATGCTTACCTTAGCTAAAGCTAAATACCAATCAAATCTCATCCGCCTTAATAAAAACGATCCTAAATTTTGTTTAGTACAGTAGCATCGCTAACCCAACAAGGGACTCCTTCCAGTAGCTCCACCCACTCGGCAGATGACTTTATGAATTTCTTTAATAAGAAAATTGAACTCATTAGAAAGGAGATTAAAGACAATGCATCCCAGCTACAACTGGGTTCTATTAACACAGATACGACTGTACATACGGCGGGTACTGCCATCCAAAATAGTTTCTCTCTTTTTGATGAAATAACATTAGAAGAATTGTTACAACGTGTAAATGGAATAAAACAAACAACATGTTTACTTGACCCACTTCCTGGGAAACTTATCAGGGAGCTCTTTGTATTATTAGGTCCGTCAGTGCTAAATATTATTTTCCTCTGGCACTGTTCCCCTAGCATTCAAAAAAGCGGTTCTTCATCCTCTCCTTAAAAGACCTAACTTCAATCCTGACCTCATGGTAAACCTTCACACCTTCCCTTTATTTTGAAAATCCTCGAAAAAATTGTTGCAGAGCAGCTAAATTAATACTTAGCGTTTAACAATCTATGTGAAACCTTTCAATCCGGTTTCAGGGCAAATCACTCTACGGAGACATCCCTTGCAAAAATGACTAATGATCTATTGCTAACGATGGATTCTGATGCGGCATCTATGTTGCTGCTCTTTGATCTTAGCGCTGCTTTCGATACCGTCGATTGTAATATTTTATTAGAGCGTCTCAAAACACAAATTGGTATGTCTAACGTGTGGAGTTCCCCAGGGTTCGGTCCTTGGCCATGCACTCTTCAGCATCTACATGCTGCCGCTAGGTGACATCATACGCAAATATGGTGTTAGCTTTCACTGTTATGCTGATGACACCCAACTCTACATGCCCCTAAAGGCTGACCAACACGCCAAATTGTAGTCAGCTGGAGGCGTGTCTTAATGAAATTAAACAATGGATGTCCGCTAACTTTTTACAACTCAACGCCAAGAAAACTGAAATGCTGATTATCGGTCCTGCTAGACACCGACCTCTATGTAATAATACAACTCTAACATTTGACAACCAAACAATTAAACAAGGCGACTCTGTAAAGAATCTGGGTATTATCTTCGACCCAACTCTCTCGTTTGATTCACACGTTACTAAGATGGCCTTCTTTCGACTCCGTAATATCCCTAAAATTGTTTCCATTTTGTCCACTAGCGAAGCTAAGATCATTATCCATGCGTTTGTTACGTTCTCGTCTCTATTACTGCAACGTATTATTTTCGGGTCTCCCCATGTCTAGCATTAAACGATTACAATTGGTAAAAATGCGGCTGCTGGACTTTTGACTAGAACAAGAAAGTTTGATCACATTACGCATATACTGGCTCACCTGCACTGGCTTCCTGTGCACTTAAGATGTGACTTTAAGGTTTTACTACTTACGTATAAAATACTACACGGTCTAGCTCCATCCTATCTTGCCGATTGTATTGTACCATATGTCCCGGCAAGAAATCTGCGTTCAAAGGACTCCGGCTTTGTAGTTATTTCCAGAGCCTGAAGAAAGTCTGCGGGCTATAGAGCGTTTTGCATTCGGGCTCCTGTACTCCAGAATGTCCTCCCGGTAACAGTTCGAGATGCTACCTCAGTAGAAGCATTTAAGTCCCATTTTAAAACTCATTTGTATGCTCTAGCCTTTAAATAGACCCCCTTTTTAGACCAGTTGATCTGCGTTTTATTTTCTTTTTCTCCTCTGTCCCCCTCTCCATTGTGGAGCGGGGGGACACAGGGCCGGTGGCCATGGATGAAGTACTGGCTGTCCAGAGTCGGGACCCGGGATGGACCGCTCGTCCAGAGGTGGAACCCAGGATGGACTGCTCACCTGTGTATCGGTCGGGGACGTCTCTGCGCTGCTAATCCACCTCCGCTTGGGAAGGTTTCCTGCTGGCTCCACTTTGGACGGGACTCTCGCTACTATATTGGATCCACTTTGGACTGGACTCTCACCGTTATGTTAGATCCACCATGGATTGGATTTCACAATATCATGTCAGACCCGCTCGACGTTCATTGCTTTCGGTCCGCTAGGTAGGGGGGGAGGGTTGCCCACATATGCGGTCCTTTCCAAGGTTTTTCATAGTCATCATTGGCACTGTCACCGACGTCCCACTGGGGTGAGTTTTTCCTTGCCCTTATGTGGGCTCTACCGAGGATGTCGTTGTGGTTTGTGCAGCCCTTTGAGACAGTTGTGATTTAGGGCTATATAAATAAACATTGATTGATTGATTGAAGTAGGTGATGATGGGGGAGATAGAAACAAAGTCAGGGTTATCCAAAGTACGCCACGGGGGACCATTTGCGGCACACAGCTCCAGTTTTTTTGGCCCGCCAAATGTTGTTGGGAAAAATAAAACGGTAAATATGTAAGGAAAAGGAGCAAAAAGACGTAACGTGCTGAGGAAAAAGCTGGAAAATTTGATGTATTGAAACGTCAATATATGTGAGGGACTAGGGTTGTCTCGATACCAATATTTTTGTACTGGTACCAACATGTATTTTGATACTTTTCTACATAAAGGGGACCTCCAAAAATGTCATTGTCTTTATTTCATCCTCAAATTAAATAGTGAACATACTAGACAACTTGTCTTTTAGTAGTATGTAAACAAACAAAGACTCCTAATTAGTCTGCTGACATATGCAGTAACATATTGTGTCATTTATCTACCTATTACTTTGTCTACATTATCAGAGATTCAGCATCAACATCAGAATCAACTTTATTGTCATTACGCAAGGTAACGAGATTAAGGCCATTCCATACAGTGCGATGTGTGCATGCAAGAAAACAATGTGTACACCGAAGAGAAGGCAGTCATGAGGGTCAATGGGGCAGTCCGTTCAGGGTTGGTTATGGCCCTGGGGAAGAAGCTGTTCTTTAGCCTGTTTGTCTTGGTTTTAATGCACCTGTACCGCTTCCCAGAGGGGAGCAGTTGGAACAGGTCAGAGCCAGGGTGGGTGCTGTCTTTGATGATGGCACTGGCTCTCGAGGCAGCGGGAGGTGTAGATGTCCATCAGAGAGGGTAGAGGGCGGCCGATGATCTTCTGAGCCGCCTCGACCATTCTATGCAGCCTCTCCCTGTCTGCTGCAGTGCAGCTGCCGTACCATACTGTAATACAGTATGTCAGCAGGCTCTCGATGGACGAGCGGTAAAAGGTAAGCAGCAGGTCAGGCTTCAGGTTGTACTTCCCGAGGACTCTCAGGAAGTGTAACCGCTGCTGAGCCTTCTTGATGATTGATGTGGTGTTGACTGTCCAGGAAAAGTCATTAGAGATGTGGACTCCAAGGTACCTGAAGGAGTGGACCCTCTTCACACTCTCGCCGTTGATGTAGAGGGGGGCAGGGTCGGTGCTGTTCCTCCTGAAGTCGACAATGATCTCTCTGGTCTTGCTGGTGTTGAGAGCGAGGTTGTTCTCCGAAGACCAGGCCAAACTGGGACAAATTGTAAAAATGGATCATTAATCTACGTGTTCATTTAATGTTAATATCTCCTTTCTGAGCTGCCACCTTATCGTGGTAGAGGAGTTTGCGTGTCCGAATGATCCTAAGAGCCATGTTGTTTGGTGGCTTCTATGCCGCCTGGTAGGGTCTCCCAAGACAAACAGGTCTTGACAAAGAACAGCTCAAAGACCTTTTACAAAAAGTAAAAATCAAGTATCTAGACTTCCTTTGCCCGGACGCGGGTCACCGGGGCTCTCCTCTGGAGCCTGTCCCCATGGGGCCCGGTTGGGCAATGCCTCCAATGGGCTCACCACTCATAGGAGGGGCCATAGAGGTCGGGTGCGATGTGAGCTGGGCGAAAGCCCAAGTCAGGGCACTTGGCGGTCCAGTCCCTGGCTATATAAGCAAGTTCTTGGGACGTGGAACGTCACCTCGCTGGGGGGGGGAAAGGAGCCAGAGCTAGTGTGCGAGGTGGAGAAATTTCGGCTAGATATAGTCAGACTCACTTTGACGCACAGCAAGGGCTCTGGAACCAGTTCTCTCGAGAGGGGCTGAACGCTCTTTCACTCTGGTGTTGCATACAGTAAGAGGCGACAGGCTGCGGTGGCAATTCTTTTTTATCCCCGGCTAAAAGCCTGCACGTTGGACGTCAACCCAGTAGACAAGAGGGTAACTTCCCTCCGCTTTCGGGTGGGGTAGACGGGTCCTGACTATTGTTTGTGCTTATACACCAAACAGCAGCTCAGAGTACCCAATATTTTTGGATTCCCTTGAGGGAGTACTGGAGAGTGCTCCCTCGGGTGATTCCCTAGTTCTACTGGGGGACTTCAACCTCCGTGTTGGCAACCACAGGGAAACCTGGAGAGGCATGATTGGGAAGAATGGCCATCCGGATCTGAACCCAAGTGGTGTTTTGTTATTGGAATTTTGTGCTTGTCACAGATTGCCCATAACAAACACAATTTTCAAACATAAGGGTGTCCATATGTGCACTTGGCTCCAGGACACCCTCGGCCGCAGTTCCGTGATCGACTTTGTAGTTGTGTCATCAGATTTGCGGTCTAATTTTTTGGACACTCAGGTGAAGAGAGGGCCAGAGCTTTCTACCGATCACCACCTGGTGGTGAGCTGGCTCCGATGGCAGGGGAGGATGCCGGACAGACCTGGCAGGCCCAAACGCATTGTGAAGGTCTGCTGGGAACGTCTGGGAACTCCTGTTAGAGTTTCAATTCCCACCTCCGGAAGAACTTTCAACATGTCACGTGGGAGGCGCTGGATATTGAGTCCATGTGGACCATGTTCCGTCCCTCTATTGTTTAGGCGGCTGATTGGATCTGTGGCTGCAAGGTGGTTGGTGCATGTCGTGGCGGTAATCCTAGAACCCGCGGGTGGACACCAGCAGAGAGGGGTGACGTCAAGCTGAAGAAAGAGTCTTTTTTTGGCTCATGAGACTCGAGAGGCATTTGACAGGTACCGACAGGCTAAGCCGTGTGCGACTTCAGCAGAGGCCAAAACTTGGACATGGGAGGAGAAAACGACTTGCGGACATCTTTGAAGCAATTCTGGACCACCATCTGCCGCTTCAGGAAGGGGAAGCAGTCCACTGATCGGTGGAGAGAATACTTTGAAGACCTCCTCAATCCCACCAACATGTCTTCCTATGAGGAAGCATGCGGAGGTAGTTAAAAAGGTCCAGGTGTAGATGAGATCCGCCCAGAGTTCCTTAAGGCTCTGGATAATGTGAGGGTGTCCTGGTTGATAAGACTCTGCAACATTGCGTGGACATCGGGCAAAGTACCTCAGGATTGGCAGACCGGGGTGGTGGTTTCTCTCTTTAAGAAGGGGAACCAGACGGTGTGTTCCAACTATCGTGGGATCACATTTCTCAGCCTTACCGGTAAGGTTTATTCAGGTGTACTGGAGAGGAGGCAACAACGGATAGTCGAACCTCGGATACAGGAGTCCTTTTTTTTTTTTTTTTTTTTTCTTTGTCATGAAAAAGGGACGTTTTTGTGATAAAAAAGGGAGGTTTTTTTGGTCAGTGCGCTAATTGTAAGTATATATTGTGTTATTTATGTTGATTTAATTAAAAAAAACAAAAAAAAACAATTTTTTATTTATTTTTTATTTTTTTATTTCTTATGAAAATGTATAAAAAATTCTTCTGCGGCCCGATTGGTACCGGGCCGTGGCCTGATTGGTACCCGGCCGTGGCCCGATTGGTACCGGGCTGTGGCCCGATTGGTACCGGGCCGCAGATACATTTTTTATACATTTTTATAAAAAAAAACTTAAAAAAAAACTTTTTTTTTTTTTTTTACCGGCCCGGTGGTTGGGGACCACTGTTCTAAAAGACCAGCAGTATTCTATGGCAGTGGTTCTCAAATGGGGGTACGCATACCCCTGGAGGTACTTGAATGTATGCCAATGGGTACGTGAGATTTTTTTTTAATATTCTAAAAATAGCAACAATTCAAAAATCTTTTATTAATATATTTATTGAATAATACTTCATCAAAATATGAATGTAAGTTCATAAACTGTGAAAAGAAATGCAACTGTGCAATATTCAGTGTTGACAGCTAGATTTTTTGTGGACATGTTCCATAAATATTGATGTTAAAGATTTGTTTTTTTGTGAAGAAATGTTTAGAATGAAGTTGATGAATCCAGATGGATCTCAATTACAATCCCCAAAGAGGGCACTTTAAGTTGATGATTACTTCTATGTGTAGAAATAATTTATTTATAATTGAATCACTTGTTTATTTTTCAAAAAGTTTTTAATTATTTTTTATATCTTTTTTCCAAATAGTTCAAGAAAGACCACTACAAATGAGCAATATTTTGCAATATTTTACAATTTAATAAATCAGAAACTGATGACATAGTGCTGTATTTTACTTCTTTATCTCTTTTTTTCAACCAAAAAAGCTTTGCTCTGATAAGGGTGTACTTATATTAAATAAATGTTCACAGGGGGTATGTCACTGAAAAAAGGTTGAGAACCACTGTTCTATGGCATCCCAATAGGTCTAAATAAACATTCTTGTGCTCAATAAATGTTAGTATAGACAACAATATTAAACTATTTTACATTCTAAAAAGAAAAGCAGTGACATGGAGCCTATTAATAACTGTATTATAAAACAAATAATATTGTACTTATAAATGTGATCAAAACCCTCAACAGTAGTCAACTATTTTGCATTCTAAAAAGAACTCTCGTGTTCTATGGCCTCCCAATAGATCAAAATAAACAGTATAGTGCTTATAAACATGATCATAACTAACAACAATAGTCAACTACTTTGTATTACAAAAATATCAGAGCCTATTAATACCTGTATTATAAAACAATATTGTGTTTATATTTTACCAAAAACATGCACCTGGGGATAGGTTGATTGGCAACACAAAATTGGCCCTAGTGTGTGAATGAGTGTGAATGTTGTCTGTCTATCTGTGTTGGCCCTGCGATGAGGTAGCGACTTGTCCAGGGTGTACGCCGCCTTCCGCCCGATTGTAGCTGAGATAGGCACCAGCGCCCCCCGCGACCCCAAAGGGAATAAGCGGTAGGAAATGGATGGATGGATGGATTTTGTTTATAAATATAATATTCAACAACAACAATAATCAACTATTTTACATTAAAAAAAGAAGAGAGCCTATTAATACCTGTATTACAAAACAAACAATATTGTGTTTATAAATATGATCATAACAACAATAGTCAACTATTTTACATTACAAAAAGAGCAGAGCCTATTAATACCTCCATTGATAAACAAACAACATTGTGTTTATAAATGTGACCATAACTAACAACAATAGTCAACTATTTTGCATTACAAAAATAACAAAGTCCATTAATACCTGTATTTTAAAACCAACTGTTATGCGATCCGCCACACGGATCGTTTGTTGTTTAGATTTTGTGTTTTCATCATTTCTGGACTCTGCCGATCCCTTTGTTTGAGCACTTACTTGTTTTCATTTGTCACCATGGCGACTTAATTTTCTCCACCTGCACTGGTTCCTGGCGCACACCTGTTTGTGATGAATTTTTGAGTTTTTAAGCCCGCCTGCTACCTTAGTTCGTTCTGGATGTTTTATTTGCTTCATGCAACAGTTGCGTTAGTAATACTATTTTGTATGTAGTGTCAAAGCGCTTTGAGTACCTTGAAGGTAGAAACGCTCTATACAAGTACAACCCATTTATCATTTATTTATTACTCTGCTAAGTCTTAGCCTAGCTTCCGCGCGCTCGGCTCGCGCTTCAGTGGACTTTTGAACTTGACCCGTGCTAACCGTTAGCATTTCGCTTTCCGTGCATTGGCACGCCTTTGTTTTACCCTTTGTACAAGTGTTCTTTTGTTATATTTTTATATTAAAACAAGTTCCTACCTGCAATCCTGTCTGCTCCAGTCCTGTAGCATCTGGTGGTGACAACTCACGCGCACCCAAAATGCATTGCGCACGCAACAGAAAACATCCAGCAGAACCGCGTCACCTCGCTTGGGACCTCCTGGAGCCTCCGCCTCACCTATCTCCATATCCGGCCAAGTACTCCCCAGCTACAGCCCAGAACTCTTCTCTGATGGTTGGTAGTTTGTTCATTTCTCCCTTTTCCAACCACTTTTCTCATAGCCCTGTTAGACCAGCACACACTTCCGCCTCTCCTGTCACTCACCGTGACGTCACTTCGCTCACGCCGCCCTAAGACGTCACCGAATACCTTTTGTTCAATTCTTCACCTACACCTTTTTTTGATGACAGTAGTGATGAGGAATTTTTTGACACTGAATTCCCTCTCTTATCACCTAAGGACTTGCTTTCGTTAAAGAAAATTCAAAAGGACAATATTCTCAACCACAAACCTAGTCAACCACCCAAAAATGACTTTAATTCAAAAATCAAATAATATCAGGACATTTTTGTTAAATGCAGTTCTAGTCAGCCTCTATCCCCTACATCTTCTACCCCGCCTCTTAAGTCTCGTTCCCCGCCCAAGTCTGTGGTCTTTTCCTCTCCACCCTGAGAGGATTTTATGACAATTTAGAGGGGAAGAGTCTGCCCTCCTCCAGACCTTCCGGCGCCCACCCTTGGGGTCAGTCTCTGACCACTGGGAACGTGTCTGGAATCCGCGCCTTGAGGGTGGGGCTAGTGATAGTAGCTATGCTACGGAGGTAGCACAGCTGCAAACCACTAAGCCGCGACGACCAATTAAACCTCTTTCACCTTTGTTCCAGCATATTAAACTGCGGCCAATTAGACCTCCTCCACCTGTGTTCCGTCCGTGCCCTAGTTCTTGTCTTAATCCCAGTCCTAGCCGTAGTTCAAGTCCTAAATCCTCGTTGTAGTCCAAGTTCTAGTTCAAGTCGTAGACCGACTTGTAGACTAAGGCGTAGTCTGAGTCCTGGTCCGAGTTCTGATTCAAGTCATAGTCGTAGTCGTAGTCTGTATCGTAGTGTCAGTCTTAGTCCTCGTAGTAGTCGTAGTCCAAGTTCTAGTTCAACTTGTAGACTGACTTGTAGACTGAGGCGCAGTCCGAGTCCTGGTCCGAGTTCTGGTTCAAGTCGTAGCAGTTGTCTGTGTCGTAGTCTTAGTCCTTGTAGTCATCATAGTCCAAGTTCTAGTCCAACTCGTAGTCTGATATATAGTTCAAGTTCTGGTTCTAGTCGTAGACGTAGTCGTAGTCCATGTCGAAGTCTCAGTCCTAGTTCTCCTCGTAGTCATAGTCGGAGTTCTAGTCCTTGCCCAAGTCCTAGTGTGACTGTTAGTCCTAGTCTTTGCCCAAGTCCTTGCCCAAACCCTAGCATAATTGATAACCCTAGTAATAATCAAAGTCGTAGTCCCGGTCTGGATCACACTCCAGTTCCTGCTCCTCGGCAGGTCCCAGTGCCTGCTCCTCTGCGGGTCCCAGTTCCTGCTCCGCGGCTGATACCAGTACCTGCTCCGCGGCTGATACCAGTTTTTGCTCCGCGGCTGATACCAGTTCCTGCTCCGTGGCTGGTACCAGTTCCTGCTCCGCGGCCGATACCAGTGCCTGCTCCGCGGCTGATACCAGTGCCTGCTCCGCTGCTGATATCTGCGCCTGCATCTCGGCTGATACCAGCACCTACTCCTGTGCCGGCACCTGCTCCTCGGCCGGCATCAGCACCTGCTCCTCTGCTGGCATCCGCACCTGCTTCAGTGTCGGCTTCGGCTGCTGCCCCCGCATCTTCGTCTGCTGCTGCCGAGCCTGCTCCAACACTTCCACCTCCACGTGGCCGTACCCTGGGCGCCCTCCTCATCGGGCGCATCCACCTCCACGCCGGCCGCAGGACGTGCCCATGTCCTCGTCGGCCTCTGCAGGGCCGCCCGCCAAGACTTCTGCTGCAGCGGCATTTCACCCGCTGCCGCCACCTGTCGTGTCCTCAGTGGATTCGGGGACACAGGACTTGGCAACCCTCCGCCAGGTCCTCCCTCCTCCCTCCCTTCACATTTGGACTGTCTCGTTGTGGGAGGGGGGTTTCTCTGTATAATTGTTTTTTTTGGGGCATCTGGGATCTGCCCCTTAAGGGGGTGTGGGGGTAATGTTGTGATCCGCTACACGGATCGTTTATTGTTTAGATTTTGTGTTTAGATCATTTCTGGACTCTGCCAATCCCTTTGTTGAGCACTTCCTTGTTTTCATTTGTCACCATGGCGACTTAATTTTCTCCTCCTAGACTGGCTCCTGACGCACACCTGTTTGTGATTATTGTTTGAGTATTTAAGCACGCCTGCCACCTCAGTTCGTTCTGGATGTTTTGTTTGCTTCATGCAACAGTTGCGTTAGTAATTCTATTTTGTATGTAGTGTCAAAGCGCTTTGAGTACCTTGAAGGTAGAAAAGCGCTATACAAGTACAACCCATTTATCATTTATTTATTACTCTGCTAAGTCTTAGCATAGCTTCCGCACGCTCGGCACGCGCTTCAGTGGACTTTTGAACTCGACTCGTGCTACCCATTAGCATTTCGCTTTCCGTGCATTGGCACACCTTTGTTTTACCTTTTGTACAAGGGTTTTTTTGTTATATTTTAATATTAAAACAAGCTCCTATCTGCAATTCTGTCTGCTCCAGTCCTGTAGCATCTGGGGTTGACAACTCACACACATCCAAAATGTGTTGCGCACGCAACACCAACATTGTTTTTATTCTTTTCAACATGCTGTTAGACACCAGTCATCAATCAAAACCAATGTGTGTCTATAACCACGCCTTGAAAATCCTAGACAAAAAGAGCATACCATATCATCATTGCCCCATTCTAACCAAATACAATGTTTGAAGTTTGACCAATTTCATTTTGTTAAACACAGTCAAACTGTTTTTTAAATTATTAAATAACTTTGCTCCCCAATTGCTCTGCAAGGTAATTACAAGACTGCAATGTCAAAAGGCAACTGTTCGTTCTATTCCGTAGAACGTCTTTTGCACAGACTGCCTTTTCAATAAAAAAGCACGACCTGACAGTTTGAAAAGTATACCTGCACTTGTCACTTTCAAAAAACAAACACACTTTTGGCTAGTTCTTAGTAATTTATACTAATTGGTTCTTATCTAGTTTGCACTTTGTCACTATTATTACTATTATCATTATTATTGACTCCTTTGTGTTGTTGTTGGGGACAAGTGTTGTAAATTAGTTTTGGCTACAAACACTATGATGCATACATTGGTTAACTTTTTCTAATATCTATGTTTCTGTATCCGTCCTTATTTCAAATAAACCAGACATAAATAAATGAGAATAAATAGTGTGACGTGTTGGAATAATCATGTATATATATTATCACACAACTTTAATATGCTTAAAGTCTCTTGCTATAGTTATTAGCTATTGTGCCCAAGTTAGACTTTTGTATCTGTGCAAGGACGAAACTTTTTGTCCGAGGGGTGGCCTCAGCCACAGATGTTATTTTTGTCTTAGCCCGCTAACAATCAAGGACTTCAAGTACCTCAACGAAGATAAGATGAAAGCACACAGACGAAACAGAGACAAGGCGAAATCACAAGGCCGCTAACAGCCAAGGACTTCAAGGACCTCAACGCAGATAAGACGACAGCACGCAAACGAAGCAGAGACAAGGCAAAATCACAGGGCCCCAGCACATTCCGTCATGTATTGTGCGTCCTGGACCTGCTTTGCATAATATTTGTGACAGCGCCTTTTAGAGGCGGCCTCAGTGATGTTGACTGTGGAACTCCTGAATAAATACAGGGACGCGGGAGCTGAACCTTAGAGCGTAGGGCAAAACTCTGAATAAGTGTGCAGCTCCATGCGTTCTCCTCATGAGCTAATTTGAACTCTGTCTCTGCATGAATCCTTGCTTCTTGTCTGATTAATAGATGTCATCAGTGTTTGAACCTGACATATTTTTGGTCGTTCGAACCGGATTTCAACACGTCAGATGATTCCAGCCGGGTGAGTAAAATCAGAAGACAGTGGCACCCACATCTCCCCCTGAGGAAATGCTTTTTCTTCACCCAAACTCGGATCTGACAACTGACGGGAAACCGAGTACAAGAGGAAGCAACGCAGATTTCAGTGAGTACGTTATTGAATTTCAAAAGAAAAATAGTTGTGACTGAGGGTTATGACGCATAGAAGAAAAAAATAAAAGGCGTGTAACTAAGGGTTATGACGCATAGAAAAATCATGTGACCAAGGGTTACGACGCAAAGACAAACCCTGTAAGTTCTAGGCTCTAACAGGTAAAAAGGCCTAAGAATAGGGAGGATGGCGGAATTAACAAAAACTGAAAGTTCAGTAAAATTCAACATTGAAAATAAGCCAAATTAAGGACCGCAGAGTCCACGTAAAAACCGAAAATTAAAACTGAAAATTCCGTAAAATTCAACATTGAAAATAAGCCAATTAAAGACCGCGGAGTCCACTTAAGAAACGAAAATTCTAAAACAGAAGAGGCCACAGACGGACGCCGAAGTCTGCAAGAAAACTGAAGCAGCTGTAAAACAAGTGTGAAAGGTATTAACGTGAGAGCGTGTGGGAGTAATCGCCATTAAGCTATCACTCCATACTAAAGTTGTGAGAAGTAATAGTGGGTTTTTGTGGCCCCTTTAGGCAAGACATCTCCGCTGGGGAATAATCCTCCAGCAGAAGCAACGTGTACCATCCATCCATCCATCCATTTTCTACCGCTTATTCCCTTTCGGGGTCGCGGGGGGCGCTGGCGCCTATCTCAGCTACAATCGGGCGGAAGGCGGGGTACACCCTGGACAAGTCGCCACCTCATCGCAGGGCCAACACAGATAGACAGACAACATTCACACTCACATTCACACACTAGGGCCAATTTAGTGTTGCCAATCAACCTATCCCCAGGTGCATGTCTTTGGAAGTGGGAGGAAGCCGGACTACCCGGAGGGAACCCACGCATTCACGGGGAGAACATGCAAACTCCACACAGAAAGATCCCGAGCCTGGATTTGAACCCAGGACTGCAGGACCTTTGTATTGTGAGGCAGACGCACTAACCCCTCTGCCACCGTGAAGCCCGCAACGTGTACCACAATAATAAATTAAACCACTATCTTACAACAAAGACATAAGTAATCCTTATAAGTTCGGCTCTGTTGTGGACGATGGATTACTCCAAATTCTCAAAATGGGAAAAGGGACAAGTAAACCAAAGGTTAGTCCAAAAAACGAGTTAAAATGTAAAGACTGGAAAGCAGTAGAAAAAACAAATCCAGAGTTACTGAACTTTCTCCATGACTGGATCTCTAAACATGACTTTACCGGAAGTCTCAAAGTAGGTGATATATTATAGCTGCGGGAATCAATAATAAAAATATGCGGAAAAAACAAAAAGAAACTGGCCAGAATGGGGTTGGAACACTTGAAGTGCTGGATGAGGATGGCTCAAAGTGCTAAGGAACAGCAAGAAAGGGAAAGAAGAGGAAAAAGAAAGGGCTAGGAGAAACAGGCCCAGTTAGCAGAAGAAATAGGCAAGTTGTAAGGGAAGTTAGTGAAAACGAAGTACAGACAGAAGCCGCCACACCCTGCGCTCCAGGGTGTGGCGGAGCGCAGGGTGTGACGTAGATCAGCGTAAGCAAAATTACAAAATCCATCGCCATACAATGAAAGTATTTCAGAACAACCAACAGTAAGATCAAAAAGGGACCCAAAAAACGCAGACCTGAAATGGTCTATTACAATCTATTGAAACCGAAATAAAATATAACAACCACAACAACAGCAGTTATTACACCCTGCTGCATGTAGGTGTTGTGGGAAAGAAGGACATTTCGTATGAGACTGTCTTGAAAAAAAAAAAAAAACGACCATCAAGGATACTCAGTATGACTAGTCAGGAGACATCCAAATCTCAAAAGACCACACCAAAAGACAAAGAAAATGATCAGAGTGACCATGAGGAAATACTAAGTTAGGAGAACTTAGGTAAACAAACAGCAAGTAAACCAGAAATAATAATTGAAATAAATGACAAAGAAATTACATTTATTTGCGACACCGGAGCATGTAGAATTACATTAATGGAATAAATACTAAGTGAAATAGAAAATATTGGACACTGGCAGGTGAAAGATTCCAAAAAAAACGATAGAGGTGAGGAGTGAGACAAATATTTAAAAATAAATGAAGAAATCAATAAGAATAATTTCATGCAAAATGGAATAAACTAATGCGTACACCAGATAATGTGGAGGTATTGAAATAAGATATGAAGAGAATGTAGACTGAAAATATACATATATATATTTAAAAGGGACCCAATGTATGTATATATATATATATATATATATATATATATATATATATATATATATATATATATATATATATATATATATATATATATATATATATATATATATATATCCATCCATCCATCCATTTCCTACCGCTTATTCCCTTTCGGGGTCGCGGGGGGCGATGGCGCCTATCTCAGCTACAATCGGGCGGAAGGCAGGGTACACCCTGGACAAGTCGCAGGGCCAACACAGATAGACGGACAAGATTCACACTGAATGTGAGTGTGAATATATATATATATATATATATATATATATATATATATATATATATATATATATATATATATATATTTATATATATATATATATATAGATGTATACAAATAAATATATATATATATATATATATATATATATATACTGTATATATATATACATATATATATATATAAATATATATATATATATATATATATATATATATATATATATGTATATATATATATATATATATATATATATATATATATGTATATATATATATATATATATATATATATATATATATATATATATATATGTATATATATATATATATATATATATATATATATATATATATATATATATATATATATATATATATATATATATATACATATATGATGGTGTAGATAAATCGTTCAAATTAACAACTGGTGTGTAATAATTTGTTCCTCCTCCGGCTGTTAATTGGTTACTCATGGCAAAATGTTTAATTGAAGTAATCAGCAAAACAACTCCTGAATGGAATTGCACTACATGGGACAAACTCTACCCTGTAACCAAAGAAACAAAGCAGAAACCAATATTTCATAAACATAAGACAAAAGCCAATTACACCGGCATTAACATGCTAGGCTCTGGACAAAAGTTAGGAAACTTATCGTCAGACAACTGCTTACACATAGTAAATGTATCAATATTTGCACGAAAATTAACACGCCTGAACAGTTTGATTCCCGAACATTGGAAAAGAACTATACGTGATGTAAACTGGCAAATTGTTGGAGATCCAACTTATATCATCGATACAATAGGTGTTTCTAGAGGTGTACCTGACAAGTACAAATTGGTAAATCAAATTGCAGCTGGATTCGAATTATCCATCTGCTGGCGTTGTACGATTAACAAGCATTTTGACTGAATAAACTACGTCCACTACAACGTAAAGAGATTAGGAAATTGGACACAGGCCGGACTTGAAGTCGTCACTGATCAACTTGCCGCGACCTCCCTTATGTCCTTTCAAAACTGTATGACGCCGGACATGTTGTTAGCGAAAAAAGGAGGTGTGTGTGCAATATTGGGTGAACAGTTTTGTACCTTCATACCAAACGACACTGATGCAGAAGATAGCCTGACCAAAGCACTGGAAGGCCTGTGGACCCTCAAAGGTAAAATGAAAGCACTTTGGCATAGATACATCTATGTGGGATGGATGGTTGGATGTGTTCGGCAAATACAAGTCCTTTGGTAACATCAATTCTAGTATCTATGGCTGTGTTTGCAGCAATACTGAAGTTGTGTTTATGTTGTTGTATTCCCTGTCTGCGTTCTCTGCTTAACCGTCTGATTACCACAGCGATTAGCCCAGCAGATGATAGAACTGTTCAGATGCACTTTCTGGCGGAGGCCAAGAAAGATGAATTTGATGATGTGGATACCTACCTGGACGGTGTTCCTGATCTGTTTCCAGACCCTGGTGGAGAAAATGATGTTGAATTCTGATTGTACACATAACTTGGCCCTAGGGAAATGAACTATTAACTGAAAATCACAAGAAGAAGTTATTAGTAGGGATAAGAAGATTCTGGGGAAGTTATGTAATGTTCAATGCCAACAATGAATATGATTAAAAAAGCGCTCCAATATGTGCAAAGCAAGGCTCCACTCTTCCAAAAAGGTGCTATTTTGATGCTAATATACATTGGCTTTGCTATTGACATGCTACTGATTAGCATTTGCGATTTTAAATGTGTTAAAATAAAGAAATAAGATGCACGCTGCAGTCAACATCACTAAACAGTGCACTGCAGTGTTGCTATTTTTCCCACCTAATAAATTCCACCAGACAGCAATAACAGAAACTAAAATGACTAAAAAAGAGGAAATTAAATTTTTTTTGTCATAGCAGAAATGTTGTGACCCTGATGAGTAAATCTCTTTATCATCCACTCAGACCTTGAGGGAAATGAAGCAGGTGGGCGATGTGTGAGGATGCAACGCTGACACATGGACACGTCATGTAGGATGCACCTCAAGATGGCTGTTCAACAACATACGCCTCCATAACTGGGTTTCCCAGTTGAATATAACTCTTGCTACATTTTTTCTATTGTTCTTTTTTAATCATATAATTTGCAAGTGTGACACTAGTTCCATGAAGTTAGGCGGCGGTAGTTTTTTTTTAATGTTGCGCCCTAAAAAGAGTTAATACTGTAAATACAGCAGCTGTTTGATTGTGACGTGCACCTGAGTTGAAGTTTTCATTAACAACATTTGGAGGTGTTGAAATTGGCATGTAAAATCGCTAATGCTAATCAGTAGGATGTCAATAACAAATCTAATGTAGCATCGAGCTAGATAATTTTTGGAGAAATGGAGCTTTCCTATTCTTTCTTTTTCTTAAACTGAGCGTTTTTTTCAGTTGGATTTGAAATTTGAAACATTATCTAGTTTTGGATGAGTCTGCTCTCAGTGCTGCTGGAGTGATCGGCTGAGTCGGCTGAGTGACGTCACACGCAACTCAGGTACCTTAATGTGGCACCTTTGGATTCCCCCAGTGTGAGAGTCCAGCCCATAGTGGATCTAGTTAATAGCGTGTTAGTAAAGTCCATAGTGGATTTAGTTAATAGTGTGAAGGTAAAGTCCATAGTGGGGCCAGTAGGAGATCATCTTGAGTGGAGACAGGTCAGCAGCACAGAGACGTCCCCAACCGATGCACAGATGAGTGGTCCACCCTGGGTCCTGATTTTGGACAGCTGGCGCGTCATCCGTGACCACCGAACCTGTGCACCCCCTCTCCACGCAGGACAGGGGGTGCGGAGCAGAAAAGAGACGGCAGATCAACTGGTCTAAAAGGAGTAAAATAAAGGCTACGGTATACAAATGAGTTTAAAGATGGGACTTAAATGCTTCTACTGAGGTAGCTTTTCTAACTGTTACCGGGAGGGCATTCCAGAGTACTGGAGCCCCAATAGAAAACACACTATAGCCCGCAGACTTTTTTTGGGCTCTGGGAGTCACTAGCAAGCCATATGGTACAATACAATCAGCAAGATAGGATGGAGCTAGACCGTGTAGTATTTTATACCTAAGAAGTAAAACCTTAAAGTCACATCTTAAGTGCACAGGAAGCCAGTGCAGGTGAGCCAGTATATATATATATATATATATATATATATATATATATATATATATATATATATATATATATATTTTTTTTTTTTATTTTTATTTTATTTTTTTTTTAAATATATATATATAAATGTATATACAGTATATACAGACAAAAGTCTAGCAGCCGCATTTCGTACCAACTGTAAAATGTTAATGCTACACATAGGGAGACATAAAAATGATATGTTACAGTAATTGAGACGAGCCATAACAAACGCATGAATAATGATCTCAGCATTGCTAGTGGAAAAAATGGCGATATTATGGAGATGAAAGAAGGCCGTTTTAGTAACACTCTTAAAGTATGACTCAAATGAGAGTTGGGCCGAAGATAATACCCAGATTCTTTACCGACTCGCCTTGTGTAATTGTTTGGTTGTCAAATGTTAAGTTGCTATTATTAAATAGGTGTGTATTTGTTTGATTGTCAAATGTTAAGGTGGTATTATTAAAAACGTGTATAATTGTTTGATTGTCAAATGTTAAGGTGGTTTTATTAAATAGGTGTATCATTGTTTGGTTGTCAAATGTTAAGGTGGTATCATTAATTAGATGTATAATTGCTTAGTTGTCAAATGTTAAGGTGGTATTATTAATTAGATGTATAATTGCTTAGTTGTCAAATGTTAAGGTGGTATTATTAAAAAGGTGTATAATTGTTTCATTGTCAAATGTTAAGGTGGTTTTATTACATAGGTGTGAAATTGTTTGGTTGTCAAATGTTAAGGTGGTATTATTAAATAGGTGTGTAATTGTTTGGTTTTCAAACGTTACAGTGGTATTATTAAATAAGTGTCGGTGTCTAGCAGGACCGATAACGAGCATTTACGTTTTCTTAGCGTAGAGTTGCAAAAAGTTAGTGGACATCTATTGTTTAATTTCATTAAGACATGCCTCCAGCTGACTACAGTCCGGCATGTTGGTCAGCTTTAGGGGCATGTCATGTAGAGTACACAGCATGCTTTTTGACAACATTTCCCAACCAACAACGTGGATCCAACATTAGTCGTCAACGTATCAATTTACAAATACAACTATTCTGCAGCATTGTTTCAAAATCAGTTTAAAAGGTCATGTACGTACAATCAACGTTGTATCAATTTCTTGTGACGGCTGGCCTAGCTTTATGAAGGGTTGAGGTCAGCTGTCAGCAAAATTATTCCTAATGTGACCAAAATGAAATGTGGCAAGGTGCCACACCACCTGCAGCAAAATGTGTGTGAGCGTGTGGCGATGATGAATAACTTAAGTGTGAAATACGTGTTGCTTCTCTCCCAACTGTCGCTTCCCAGCTCTCAGAAACTGGACAGTAATTGAAGTCCGGCGTTATGTAACGAGACCTTTGATATTACATTGATTTAAGCATTAAGTTTAAGGTGATTTATTTGGGAGCAGGAGTCAAATGACAATACAGGTGCACAAAGTAAACAGATTGGCCATCAGTCATTGGTGTGACGTAATGATTGGTCGTATGGCACCCTCTAGTGGTCCAAGTCAGATCATCACCCCCAAATAAAATCTGTTTTACTAACTTGATGCAAATGCAGAGATAGGCTCCAGCAACCTGCGCGACACTGAAAGGGACAAGCAGTAGGAAATGGATGGATGGACTCAAGATATAGGACATTACTGACAGTTGTAGCTCATAAAAATAAAATATTGTTGGTCTGAAATACTGTGTCTGTTTTTATGAATTTGTGTCCATGTTATTCTTCGGACAGATTGAACAAATAGAAGAGAATCTTGTGCCCGAGTTGGAGGAAAGCCAACAACACAAAGAGCTGTGAAGTCCCGGTAAATTATCCCAAAGAGCAGTCATGGAAAAGCTAAGTCCACCTAGCCCAATGCTAATAACTGCTAATTTTGCCGATAACTGGAAGGGTTTTAAGAAAATATTTAATATCTATTTAGCAGCAAGCGGAGCATGAGGTGATAATGAAAAGCTGAAAGCTCACATTCTTTTGAATTTTATTGGAGAAGATGCTTTGGACATATATAATAGCTTTCAGTTGGATGAAGCTACTTTGACTCTGGAACAGCTGATGACAAAGTTTGAAGAATACTTTGTGCCTTGTCAAAACGTGACAATTGAGATGTATACGTTTTTCACACATGACCAAAAGCAAGGAGTACCTTTTGATCAGTACATGCCAGAGCTTCACACGCTAAGCAAAACATGTGAATTTGACACTTTGAGAAACTCATTAGTGAGAGATAGGATTGTTTGTGGTACAATAGATAAAGCACTGACGGAAAGACTGCTTCGAGAAACTGGGCTTACTGCTCCGCTGCTCCCAGTCTGTGGAATGCTCTCCCTGACCACCTGAGGGCACCTCAGACTGTGGATGCTTTTAAAAAAGGCTTAAAAACCCATCTTTTAAAAAAAAGCATTTTCATAAAAATGCATGCTGGTTCTAGCTATTGGGCTGTTTCTAGTTTTATATTTTATTTATTTTTAAATATTACTATTTTTTTTTACACTGTGGCACTTTGAGGTTGTTTGCTCAACGTAAAGTGCTTTTTACAAACAAAATCTATTATTATTATTATTATTATGTGTGTCATTATTTGTAGAGGAGCTTGACCACCAGAGCACAAGCTAAAGGGCTACAGAGCGGTGAAACAACAGTGCATGCATGCCATATGTACAACAATGGAAAAATTAAATGTGTACCAAACAAAAGGATCAAAAAGACAAATCTATGGAATTTAAATGTGGTAAATGTGGAGGCAGCCACAAGCCAAAATAGTGTCCTACATATGGAAAAACATGTAACAACTGTGGAAGGAGCAATCACTATGCAAAATGTTGCAAAGCAGCTTCAAGACAGAAAGTTCACACAGTTGAAGAAGATGATGACAATGAGGAGTTTATTACCAATGTGGTGCAAGCATGCACAATTGAAAAAGAAGAATGGATTGTTCCAATTACAGTGAATCAGGCAACAATACCATTCAAAGTTAGATACTGGTGCTCACGTAAACCTGCTATCTTTGGAAGATCACAAAACACTGACAGTAAAGAGCAACATCCATCCAGCAAAATACAAGGTAAGTGGATACACTGGAGAACGAGTTCCTGTTGAAGGCGGATGAATTGCATTTTTCAAACACAAGGGTCGACAGATGAGAGCACAGCTACTGATTGTGGATATGAGTGTACAACCAATCCTGGGACTTAGTGCATACACAAAGCTCAATCTTGTCAAAAGAGTGTTTGTGGTGACATCTCAAGAAACTGCAAATGCTCATCTGCTAGCGTTAGCTGTAGCGAGCTAACTCGCCCAGTTTATAGCAGCCCTAAGCTGCCTTTAAGCAACGGTGAACCGGTTGAGACGCATAACATATTTAGCCCTTCAGCTAGTCCCACACCCCAGTCTACCGGGCACCACACTTTACTGTAGTCATAGGGGACTCTATCACCCAAAACATAGGGCTTAGCAAACCAGCCACAATTGAGTGTATTCCCGGGGCAAGAGGACCTGACATTGAAGCTAATCTTAGGGAGCTAACTCGCAACAGGCCTGGTAAACACGTAAAACATGCTAATCACACCACTCGTTATGCGAACATAGTTATACATGTTGATAGTTATACATGAGGCAATGATGAAAGGTATAGCAGATTAGTCTCGCTTAACAAGTGGCTGGCTAGTTTTTGTAGACAACAGGGACTAACGTTCATTGATAATTGGCCCTCTTTCTGGGGCAAACAAGGCTTGTTAATGAGGGACGGCCTTCACTGTAACCAGAAAGGCGCCATCATCCTGTCTAGGAACATAGATTATTGTTAGAGTCACACTTGACTAACTACACTAGAGCAAGCCTGGTCACAGGCAATTACAGTGTCTGTTAGTCCAGGTGAGGAGTCGGTTAACCTAGAACTAGCCAGTGCCAGGCTGGAAAATTCCCTGCGCACATAGCATTTCTCCTATAATAATACACAACTTGCATAATGTTTTTTCTGCAGTGACTATGCCAGAAGTGAAAATGCATTCTACTGAGGTGGCAAATTATGACGCGTTCAATGTATCGCAGCACCAAGCAAACAATCTGAAGATTCCCGTCATATCAATTCCTAGATATGGTCTGTGGTGTTATCTGTTATGCCTTTATTCTGACATAACATACAGGATGTCCCGAACCGGATGTGACGTAATGACGCTTGTTGTTGTGACACACATTGAATCCTATGCGACTGAAGCTGGTCGGAATAAACACATTGCTTATACAAACCGTCTGATCATTACAACCCATAACCCGACATGGTGTCAGAAGTTTGGCAGCGGTAAAAAAAACATATTTTGCAGCTAAAGGAGAATTTTATAATGTCAGACGAGACGAGATGTCCGAAGGGGGCAACGCAGCGGCTGTACCGGCAGCGCAGCAACAACAATCTACTCAGCTAGCGGCTAATGCAAACGCTCCTCTGAGCGCTACGTGCTCCATACAACCTCCTGAAGCGTTCAACTTTCAAAAGCCTCAGAATTGGTAATGATGGATACGCAGGTTCGAGAGATTCCGGCTAACCAGCAACCTCCATCTTAGCACTGAAGCTAACTAGGTGAACACTCTGATCTACTGCATGGGGGATGAAGCAGATGACATCCTGCTTGGTCATGATTTAACCGACGTACAGAGAAGCAGTAGACCTCGGTGAAAGCCACACTTGAAAGCTACTTTGTGCCCAGGAAGAATGTGATGTATGAGAGGGCAAGTTCAACCAAAGAGTGCAACAACCAAATGAGACTGTTGATGTTTTTATTATTGCATTCACGGTGGCAGAGGGGTTAGTGCGTCTGCCTCACAATACGAAGTTCCTGCAGTCCTGGGTTCAAATCCAGGCTCGGGATCTTTCTGTGTGGAGTTTGCATGTTCTCCCCGTGAATGCGTGGGTTCCCTCCGGGTACTCCGGCTTCCTCCCACTTCCAAAGACATGCACCTGGGGATAGGTTGATTGGCAACACTAAATTGGCCCTAGTGTGTGAATGTGAGTGTGAATGTTGTCTGTCTATATGTGTTGGCCCTGCGATGAGGTGGCGACTTGTCCAGGGTGTACCCTGCCTTCCGCCCGATTGTAGCTGAGATAGGCGCCAGCGCCCCCCGCGACCCCGAAAGGGAATAAGCGGTAAAAAATGGATGGATGGATGGGCATTGCATGCCCTTGCAGAAAACTGCAAATACTGAGCACTCCACAACAAGTTATTAAGGGATGGTATTGTGGTGGGGCTGAGAGACGTCAGTGTATCCAAGAGGATGCAGTTAGACCCAGATTTGACGCTGAAAAAAGCAGTCAACATGGCAAGACATTCGAAGTGATCAAGAGGCAGCAAACAGACCTCAGGGGAGGGGGGAAGATGGACATTGATGCAATAACAAAAGGCAGAAGACAAAAATGATTTACACCCACGATCCCTCATCACCCAAAGCACTCAGCAGCAAAACAACATCCGTCATCAGATCGCCAGTCATGCTACAGATGTGGAAAGTCCCCTGGTCATGCCAAAGCACAGTGCCCAGCCAGAGATGTCACATGTCATACATGTGAAAAGAGAGGCCATTACAATAAAGTATTTAAATCTACCAAAACAGTACATGTTGTAGAGACAGAATGTAATGATGACACTCCCTTGATCCTCGGCTCAGTAGATGCAAGCTTAGACCCATGGTATGTTGATTTAACACTAGAACCACAAAAAAAAAAAAAAAAAGTCAAAATCTGTGGTAGCCCCACCAGTCATTTACAGAATTGCTCATCAAGTTGATATCTGTACAGGTAATGATTTATTTTATGTAACATTTTTTCAAACTGAGATACACCAGTAACGTATTTGATTCGTTTTATTTTAGAATTTGTATATTGTTTTTGCCTGTTTTGGTCTTAATAATTGAAAAACTGTTCAATAACAGATTAGAGAGTTTCATAAATAAAAATAGAATACTCGAAGAGAAGCAATATGGATACAGAGCTAATGTTTCAACTTCAATGGCTTTAATTGAAATTACAGAAGAAATTACCAATGCAACAGATACTAAAAAATGTGCGGCAGCAGTGTTTATGGATCTAACTAAAACATTTGACACAATTAATAACAATATTTTAATCAAAACAACTATAACAATATGGCATCAGAGGGTTATTCTTAAACTGGATAAGAAGTTATCTAACAAACAGTAAACAATGTGTGAAGCTAGGCGAACACACTTCTACAATGCTAAATATATCCTGTGGTGTACCTCAGGGATCAATACTAGGACCTAAACTATTCAATCTCTATATAAATGACATTTGTAAAGTTTCAAGAGATTAAAAGTTAGTATTATTTGCAGATGATACAACATCGTTTTGTTCAGGAGAGAACACACAGAAGATAATACAAATACTAACAGAAGAAATGAACAAATTAAAAACATGGTTTGACAAAAACAGACATCCTTGAATCTCAGTAAAACTAAAATAATGCTATTTGGTAACAGTAGAAGAGAAAGTAAAACACAAATACAAATAGACGGAATAGAAATTGAAAGAGTAAATGAAACCAAATTTCTAGGTATGATGATTGTGTCAAGCTAGGACATGGATTGTGTGTGCTCCTTCGACGCAGCGGGATTACAGGACGAGCCAGGCGTGAATTAAGGTACATGTTGTTTATTTGGAATTCTAAATACAAAAATAAACAAACTAAGGCCGCTCACAAAGAGGTATAAAACTTGGCTACAAAAATACAATCAGGAAAACAAAACAACTGCTCGATGGCATGAAAGACAATGAACTAACTTAAACTTGCACTGTGGCAAAACTATGAATAACCAACACAAAAAAAACTTACTGTGACAGGTATAAGGGGCATGGATTACAAGGTAATTGAGGGTGCGTGAAGGCATGAAGCAGAATGCAAATAGCAAAGTTCCCAGGACGAGGACAGAAACAGAATGATATAAATTGCAGCTATGATGATTAGAAACAGGTGTGGGACTGAGGGCTGGGCGTGACTCGGAGACCAGGTGGAAACTAATGGGTTACTATGGAAAAACAAAACCAGGAAGTGTAAAACGGGAAACAAGAGTCCAAAAACAAAACAAACTTGATCAAACTTAAAACTGAATTACAGGCATGACAGATTGATGATAAATTGAACTGGAAATCTCATGTAAAAAATATACAACACAAAGTTGCAAGAAACACGTCAATAATGAATAAAGCCAAATATGTTCTGGACCAAAAATAACTTTATATTCTATACCGCTCACTAGTGTTACCATATCTGAGTTACTGTGTAGAAATATGGGGAAATAATTACAAAAGTACACTTCATTCACTAACAGTGTTACAAAAAAGACCAGTTAGAATAATACATATTGTTGGATATAGAGAACATACAAACCCTTTATTTATTGAATCAAAGATACTGAAATTCCACGACATAGTGAAATTGCAAACAGCTAAAATTATACACAAAGCAAACTATAACCTGCTGCACAAGATATACAACAATTCTTCTCAAAAAAAGAGGAGAAATATAATCTTTGAGAAAAATGTAATTTAAAACATTTGTACGCACGTACAACACTTAAGACCTTCAGTATATCAGTATGTGGAATTAAATTATGGAATGGATTAAGCAAAGCAATCAAACAATGTACTAATATGATCCACTTCAAGAAACTCTTCAAACTTAAAGTGTTTACAAAGTACAAAAAAGAAGAACCACGATAAACATTCTGAATTTATTCACCCATTCATTCTTTCATTCTCAAAATAATCTTACTTATCTCATCGTATGGACTAAAACTTACTTCACCAATTATTTATTTATTTATTTTTATTGTGATTACTTATGGAGTATATTGTGAATACATTGAGAAAAGGAAGTGTACACAGGTTTTAGCAACCGTTATGTAAAAGAAAAGGGGTAGGATTAAATAAGCTCTGCTTCTTCCTACTCCTTTTCGAACATGTTGAAAATAGAAACTGGAAATTTTGATGTATCATGTTGTATGCTTGCATGTTCCAAATCAACTCAAACTCAACTCAACTCAACTCAACTCAAGGGGCACTGCCATGCTAATTACCAATGTGGCCATAATGGCTCATATGACTGCAACCGTTTACATAACAAAAGGAGGGCCTTCCAGCCGATTAGCTGACCTGTGGGTTTTATAGGTAGAAAAGCCAAATGGCTGCTCTCTGGGAGTTCTAGTGTTAACTGTGAGAAACCACAAAGTCAGGTTTAAGATCGACACAGGAGCCGATGTTTCAGTTATCACAGCTAAGATTTACTATGCTATTACAGAGGGCAACACACAGCTAGCCAAACCCGACAGACAACTATTTGTCCCAGGCCGCATGCCTCAATCTGTTTTAGGCAGATATAGAGAGTCACTATGCAAAGGAGAGCAGGTGATACAGGAAGATGTTTATGTTGTCAATGACCTAAATGTAGCATTGTTAAGCAGACCAGCAAGCAGTAAGCTTAAACTAGTCTACAGAGCAGATCGCATACATAAGCCTGAAATAGAAGAGTCCTACCCAAAACTGTGTCAGGGTTTAGGAATGATGCAGCAGCCATACACTATTAAACTCAGGCCAGATCCCATTCCCTATTCCCTGGCCACACCAAGACGGGTCCCCGTCCCTCTACTAGGCAAAATAAAAGAGGAGCTCAAGAAAATGGAGGACATTGTAGTTATATCCAGAGTGGAAGAGCCAACTGACTGGTGTTCGGGCATGGTTCCAGTGCCTACAAAGAATGGCTCAGTGCGCATCCTCGTTGACCTCACTCGCCTCAACGAAGCAGTTTGCAGAAAGAAATGCATACTGCCTTCTGTGGAACAGACAATTGGTTCTCCAGCAAGAACAAAGGTCTTCAGCAAGTTAGATGCCAACAGATGATTTTTCCAAGAGTTCATAACTCCCTTTGGCTGTTTTTACTTTTCTACTTTACAGACGCTATGCCTTTCGGCTTAGCGTCAGCCCCAGAACATTTTCAGCGGCGCATGTCTATGATCATCAATAGGCTGCAGGGAGTCGTATGCCACATGGATGATGTTGGTGAAAAGACCAACAAGAGCACGACATCAGACTACACACTGTCCTCAACAAACTCCAGGAAGCCAGGGTCACACTAAACATGGAGAAGTGTGAACTGAGCAGAAATGAAGTCATGTTCTTAGGCCACATTCTGTCAGCTGAAGAGGTGCAACCAGACCCAGACAAAGTAAAGGCTGTCATGTCAATGAGAGAGCCGTCCAACACCGAAGAGGTTCGCAGCTCAGAAAGTATATTCCAGGTCTGGTTGAAAAGAACAAGCCATTGAGAGACCTTCTCTCAAAGAAGTATCAGTGGGTCTGGGGATGTGCACAACAGAGAGCGTTTGATCAGCTTAAAAAATGATTCCACATCACCTCCTGTACTAACACTGTACCACCCCAACAAAGAGCTGGAACTGTAGGCGAATGCCTCTTCATACGAATTGGGGTCAGTCCTCCTACAGAAGGAGGGAGAGCTGTGGAAACCAGTCGCAAACGCCTCACGCTCCATGACAGACACAGAACAGCGATACGCCCAGGTGGAGAAGGAGGCGCTATGATCGACATGGGGTTGCTAGCATTTCCGGGACTTCCTTATTGGAAGGCATTTTGCCATGGAAACGGACCACAAGCCACTTGTCAGCCTGCTAGGTCACCAGGCACTCACTGAGCTTCCTCCCAGAATCCAGCGGTTCCGACTCAGACTCATGAGGTGCAGTTACACTATCTCACACACCCCTGGCAAAGACCTGTTTACAGCCGACACTCTCTCACGCTCACCTGTCAGCCGAAACCCAAGCATGAAACTGACAGACAGAGACTTAATGGATGACACAAACATTTATGTAGATGAAGTCGTCACCAACATGCCCGCAAGCTCAACATACTTGGCTCAACTGAGAGGACAACTGCAGCAAGAGAGTGTGTGCTCAGAGGTCATGTCATAATGTCAGAAAAGATGGCTTGACCGCAGCAAGCTCACAGGTCCAGTGAAGGCTTACTGGCCTGATAGAACCATACTTACAGTACATGATGGACTACTGCTCAGAGGCTCCAGACTAGTTATTCCCACAGCGATGCGCAACTCTGTCCTCGACGCACTTCACAAGGGACATCAGGAGATGACCAGATGCAGAGAACGGGCCAGAGAGGCTATATGGTGGCCTGGCTTGACCGGCCAACTAAACAAGCTGTTGAGAAATTGCAACACATGCATCAAAGAACGAGCCAATCTGATAGAGCCATTAATGTCCAGTGCTAGGTTCTGATTTATTCTCACTCAACCAAGACACTTATCTACTTGTAGTGGACTACTACTCTAGGTTTGTAGAGTTCCGGTCCATTTTTTCATTGATAACGGAGCTCAATACTCCAGTCAAGAATTCAAGGACTTTACAGCCGCTTATGGGTTCACTCATTCCACCAGTAGCCCTAGGTTCGCACAGAGTAATGGAGAGGCGGAACGTCACGTGCAGACCGTGAAAAACCTGCTAAAGAAGGCTAAAGATCCAAATCTAGCTCTGTTGGCTTGTAGAGCTACACCACTCGCAAATTACTACAGTCCTGCTCAACTCCTCATGGGCAGAAGACTGCGCACTCCACTACCCCAGCATCCATCTCTCCTAACTCCAGAGCTTCCAGACAGCACCATTATCACAGCTAGAGAAAGGGAGAGGAGAGTAAAGGACAGTGCAAGTTTCAACAAAAGACACCGTGTGAGAGATCTGAGTCAACTCATCCAGGTCAACCAGTGTAGATTACAAATACAAAGTCTCAAGGCTCAGTGGTTTCATCCCACTCTGCTCCACATTCATACATTGTGGACTGCCCTACAGGCACGATCAGAAGGAATAAACACCACCTTGTCCCTTTTTCAGAGACTGTTCCGCACACACCTCACCCACTGACACCCAGCACTCCACCCCAACCAGGTGAGCCCAAACTGGGTTCTCCAGAACGCCCCAAGTCACCTCCAACACAGACTCCCAAGGCACTTACACCCGTCCATACACACACACATGGTCCTACCACTAGGTGTGGCAGAGTGGTGAGAAAACCTCACAGACTGGACTTGTGAACGATGGGAGGGGGAGAGAGAACAAAAAGAAAAAAAAACAATTATGTGAAACAGGAAATACTGTTGACTGTTTTGTATTCTCAGGGTTACACTATTTGCCTCCAAGATATTGCCTGACAATGTTTGCTTTTGTTGTTTTTCTCAAGAAGTCCTTGGACTGCATTATTACATTCTGAGTGAATACACGTTATGTTTCATGCAAAGTTTTACAGATTTACATTATCTGACATACAGCTGTAATTGTTACAGTCTGTTCAGTTTTCTAGAAAGGGAGTTGTGGTGTTTTCTGTTATGCCTTTATTCTGACATAACAAACAGGATGTCCCTAAACGGATGTGACGTAATGACGCTTGTTGTTGTGACACACATTGAATCCTATGCGACTGAGGCTGGTCGGAATATGCACATTGCTTATATAAACCGTCTGATCATTACAACCCATAACACGACATGGTCGACATTATTAAAAGCACACTACACAAAATAAATGCAACATTATTATTTTTATTACTACGGATGATTTTCGTTAAGAAATTAACGAGTTTGAGCTCATTATCGAATCCTCTTATGGAACCCTCTTATCGAACCAATTACTTATCGAATCTAGTTGTTGTGTTTGCACTGAGTTCTAAAAGCCATAGATGTTATATGACTGGGTCGGCACGCTTTTTATATTGTAGCGTCCAGAAGAAGTGCACAGCAAGTCTGACGCTCTTTTTAAACTTTTATTGAGCAACTTATACTAACACAGATCAACTTATCTTGTTCCTTCCACACGTACATCTATCCTCACTCGTCATTTCAGAAACAACAACGCTTCCTCCTACTTCGCCAATCTCTGTGTTCACAACAATGGGAATTCTGAATATCACTCACTCAAAAACACCACATCAACCTTAGCAGGTTGTTACACTATGGAGGGTAAGCGGACGTGACTGAGGCCAGCATGCGGCCATTAGAGGGTGAAGGTTTCAGGTGAGAGAATATGCTAAAGGCACGCTGGTGAAGCACACTATAGAGAAGAAGGGGACCAGCACGGTAGCGAATCCATACGCACAACGGGGCAAGAGAAGTCGGCTTTCACTGTTGTTCTAGCTTGCTATGCTAATGGACAACCAGACTGACTTTGAAAATGAGGAGAGCAAATCTGGCGTGTTGGATGGAAAACTTGCCCAGCTGTTCGTTTTGGACACAGAAGATGAGGACTTTGATGGATTTCTGGATGAGGACTGATCAAAAAATAATGTGAGTACATTGATAAATACTTCAATAAAGTACAACCAAACTCAGCTTTGCTCCTGCTGCCTTTTTAAAACAGTGTCCATGCATGCAAGCGTATGTTTTAAGCTAGCGTATGTTTAACCATGCCTGCGCCCAAAAATACGATGCGCCTTATTTATGCGTTAAATACAGAAATAGCACCCTTAACTGACACGGCGCATTTTAATACGGTGCGCCTTATTGAACAATCACTGAACGAGGCATTTCCTCCAAACCATATGATTGTGCATATTGCCCGTCCCCTTAAAAGAGGTGGGGGGGGTCGTACTAATATACAATGAAAACCTTAACCTTACCCCTAACCTAAGTAGTAAATATAAATCATTTTAGGGGCTTACTATGAGGTCTGTCGCACCGCTGCCTCTCTACCTGGCTGTTATCTACAGCCCCCCAGGGCCCTATTTGGACTTTATTAGTCAATTCTCAGAGTTTTTTGCTATTAAAATGGATCATTTCACCGTTGGCGGTAAATTATAAAAACTGAGAAGGGCTGAACAAAAATTGGACCGAAAAGGAAATCATGTACTGCAGATTACAAACTGGACGTAGTGAAATATGCAGCAGAAAACGACAAGAGGAAGCGGCGCATACTTTTGGAGTTGGCAGAGTTGTTTGGAAGCGACATCGAGGAAGATTTCATCGGATTTATCGATTAGGAGTGACAGATTGTTTGGTAAACGTATAGCATGTTCCATATGTTATAGTTATTTGAATGACTCTTACCATTATATGTTACGTTAACATACCAGGCACGTTCTCCATTAGTTATTTATGCGTCATATAACGTACACTTATTCAGCCTGTTGTTCACTATTATTCATTTATTTTCAATTGCCTTTCAAATGTCTATTCTTGGTGTTGTATTTTATCAAATACATTTCCCCCAAAAATGCGACTTGTACTCCCGTGCGACGTATATATGTTTTTTTCCTTCTTTATTATGCATTTTCGGCCGGTGCGACGTATACTCCGGAGCGATTTATAATCCGAAAAATACGGTAATCAAGACTATAGGATCATTATTCCACATTGATCTCAAAAGCCACCATGTTTATCATCCACAAAGCGTAGGATTAGTGAAAAGGACAAACGGAACAATTAAAAATAGAAGAAAGAAATGTATAGAAGAAACAAAACGTCCATGGACACAATGTATAGATTTAGTAAAAATGTACATAAACATTAAACGTACAACAGGACTCACACCATATGAAATAATATTTGGAAGACCTTATCATCAACCAAATTAAAAAAATCAGTGGGAACCTGATGATGAATTAAATTTAGCAGATTATATCAATCAATCAATGTTTACTTATACAGCCCTAAATCACCAGTGTCTCAAAGGGCTGCACAAACCACAACACAAACCACAACGACATCCTCGGTAGAGCCCACATCAGGGCAAGGAAAACTCACCCCAGTGGGACGTCAGTGACAGTGACAATGATGACTATGAGAAACCTTGGAGAGGACCGCATATGTGGGCACCCCCCCGCACCCCCCAGGGGACCGAAAGCAATGGATGTCGAGCGGGTCTAACATGATGCGGTGAAAGTTCAATCCACAGTGGATCCAACACAACCACGAGACTCCAATCCAAAGTGCATCGAACACAGTAGCGAGAGTCCCGTCCATAGTGGCGACAACAGGAAACCATCCCAGCAGCGCAGAGATGTCCCCAGCCGATACACAGGCGAGTGGTCCATCCTGGGTCCCGACTCTGGACGAGAGGTCCATCCTGGGTCCGGACTCTAGACAGCCAGTACTTCATCCATGGTCACCGGACCAGACCCCTTCCACAAGGGAGAGGGGGACAGAGGAGAAAAGGAAAAGAAACGGCAGATCAACTGGTCTAAAAAGGGGGTCTATTTAAAGGGTAGAGTATACAAATGAGTTTTAAGGTGAGACTTAAATGCTTCTACTGAGGTAGCATCTCGAACTGTTACCGGGAGGGCATTCCAGAGTACTGGAGCCTAAACGGAAAATGCTCTATAGCCCGCAGACTTTTTTTGGGCTCTGGGAATCACACAGATTTCTTGCCGGGACATATGGTACAATACAATCAGCAAGATAGGCTGGAGCTAGACCGTCTAGTATTTTATACGTAATTAGTAAAACCTTAAAGTCACATTTTAAGTGCACAGGAAGCCAGTGCAGGTGAGCCAGTATAGGCGTAATATGATCAAACTTTCTTGTTCTTGTCAAAAGTCTAGCAAATGGAGCGAATTTTAGCGATATTACGGAGATGAAGGAAGGCCGTTTTAGCAACATTCTTAATGTGTGACTCAAACGAGAGAGTTGGGTCGAAGATAATACCGAGATTCTTTGCCGAGTCGCCTTGTTTAATTGTTTGGTTGTCAAATGTTAAAGTTAAATAGAGGTTGGTGTCTAGCAGGACCGATAATCAGCATTTCCGTTTTTTTGGTGTTGAGTTGCAAAAACTTAGCGGACATACATTGTTTAATTTCATTACGACACGCCTCCAGCTGACTACAATCCGCCGTGTTGGTCAGCTTTAGGGGCATGTAGAGTTGGGTGTCATCAACATAACAATGAAAGCTAACACCGTATTTGCGTATGATGTCACCTAGCGGCAGCATGTAGATGCTGAAGAGTGCAGGGCCAAGGACCGAATCCTGGGGAACTCCACACGTTACCTTAACATAGTCCGAGGTCACATTGTTATGGGAGACGCACTGCATCCTGTCAGTAAGATAAGAGTTAAACGAAGACAGGGCTAAGTCCGACACACCGATTTTTTGATACGCTCCAATAACATATTATGATCGACGGTATCGAAAGCAGCGCTAAGATCGAGGCGCAATAACATAAATGACGCATCAGAATCCATGGTTAGCAATAGATCATTAGTCATTTTTGCGATGGCTTTTTCCGTAGAGTGATTGGCTCCGAAACCGGATGGAAAGGTTTCACATAGATTGTTAGACGCCAAGTGTTCATTTAGCTGCTCTGCAACAACTTTTTCGAGGATTTCTGAAATAAAGGGAAGGTGAGACACCGGTCGGTAATTTACCATGAGGTCAAGATATGCGCAAGATGCTGGAGAAGCTAAAAGAGACAGCATCTAACAGTAAACCTGTTGCGTAGTGGAACCAGGAACGTGGGTTCTGATAAGAAGGGTTAAAAGAAAACATTCGCATTCTCAAAGGTGCAAGGAGCCCCGGGGGATAATGAAGAAGCTAAATTATTTAAAAGTCGAATAACTATGAAGCATCAAGTCCCAAATCTAGTTTTAACCATATCACTCTCTGATGGACAAATTAGACCACCTGATGCCACACTATTCAACACATCCTGCTGGGGTTTCCAACTATGGGCATGGACTAGACCCATATTTCCCAGTGATTGTTTGCATAAATCAAACCATGCGCAACACCGAACAACCCAGAGTGGACGCCTAAAACGCGCTGGAGTCACAGCTGTAAGCATACCATTTGATGGTGTGGATGAATGGTTCAAAGTAACAACTGGTGTGTCAAGGTTTGAAAATAATTGGTTACTCATGGCGGGGCAAGCAGGAAAGGCTGCTAAAACTGATTGTGTTGTATGCCTAAGCCCCAGGCCATTACTCAAGATCACCTATGAATCAAGAATGTTTAATAGAGGTGATGAGTCGGACAAATCCTGAAGGGAATTGCACTATATGGGACAAAATCTACCCTGTAACCAAAGAAAAAAAGCAGAAACCAATATTTGATAAACATTTGACAAAAGCTAACTACACCTGCATTAACATGCAAGGCGCTGGACAACAGTTAGGAAGCTTATCATCAGACAACTGCTTACACATAGTAAATATACCGATATTTTTACCAGTATCAACAGGTGATGTGTGGTGGTGGTGCGGTGAGGAAAAAATCTATGACCGATTACCGAAAAATGTGACAGGACATTGTGCTCTGATCACACTCCTCATGCCTACATCCATATACCCCATTACAGCATGACAATTGTTAACACACCTGAACAGTCTGGTACCCGAACATTGGAAAATAATTGGACGTGATGTAAGATGGCAAAGTGTTGGAGATCCAACTTATATTGATGCAATAGGTGTCCCAAGAAGTGTACCTGACGAGTACAAATTGGTAAATCAAGTTGCAGCTGGATTCGAATCATTGTCTGCTGGTGGTGTACGATTAACAAGAATGTTGACAGAATAAACTACGTCCACTACAACATACAGAGATTAGGAAATTGGACACAGGCCGGACTTGAAGTCGTCGCTGATCAACTTGCCGCCACTTCCCTTATGGCCTTTCAAAACCGTATGGCCCTGGACATGTTAGCGGAAAAAGGAGGTGTGTGCGCAATGTTTGGTGAACAGTGTTGCACGTTCATATAAAACAACACTGATGCAGAAGATAGCCTGACCAAAGCACTGGAAGGCCTGTGGACCCTCAACAGTAAAATGAAAGAACACTCTGGCATAAATACATCCATGTGGGATGGGTGGTTGGATGTGTTCGGAAAATACAAGTCCTTGGTATCATCAATTCATGTATATATACTGACCTTTTATGGATGTTATATTTTTTCTTGTCTGCGTTCTCTGCTCAACCGTCTGATTACCACAGCGATTAGCCCAGCAGATGATAGAACTGTTCAGATGCACCTCCTGATGGACGCCAAGGAAGATGAATCTGATGACGAGGATACCTACTGTACATGGATGGGGTTACTGATCTGTTTCCAGACCCTGGTGACTATGAGGGGAGAAAATGATGTTGAACTCTGAGTGTAAACATAACTCGGCCCGAGGAAATTGAACTATTAACTGAAAATCACAAGAAGAAGTTATTGGTAAATGGGTTATACTCGTATAGCGCTTTTCTACGCCTTTTTAAGGAGCTCAAAGCGCTTTGACAGTATTTCCACATTCGCCCATTCACACACACATCCACACACTGACGGCGGGAGCTGCCATGCAAGGCGCTCACCAGGACCATCAGGAGCAAGGGTGAAGTGTTTTGCCTAAGGACACAACTGACGTGACTAGAATGGTAGAAGGTGGGGATTGAACCAATAACCCTCGGATTGCTGGCACAGTCACTCTACAAACTTCGCCACGCCGTTATTAAGGAGGATATTCTGGGGAAGTTATGTGATAAATCTGAGGGAAATGTTAGAATAATTATATAAGTTTATATACCGTATTTCCTTGAATTTCTGCCGAGTATATTTCTGCCTGCCTAGAATTACTGCCGGGTCAAACTAGTTTTGCAAAATAATTAGCGCATGCTTAGCATTACCGCCGGCTCAGGATTAACGCCGGGTCAAACTCGTTTCGCAAAATATTATTTTTATTTGCACATGTCTAGAATTTCCGCTAGGTCAAACTCGTTTCGCAAAATAATTAGCACATGCTTAGAATTTCCGCCGGTTCAAACTCGTCACGTCATGAGTGACACTTCACCTGTCATGATCTTCGAAATGGAGGAGACTGATTTCAATAATTTGACATCGCATAAAGGGAAGAAGATTAAGAGCTATTCAATAGGATTTAAGGTCCAAGCTATTGAATATGCTAAAAAGAACAGTAAGCAGCTATGTTTTATTAATATACAGTAGCCGCGTGTGTCAAATATGAGTCATTAAATGACTCCCGCCTCCTGGTGGTAGAGGGCGCTAGTGATCCTTCTTGCGACAACTCAGCTACAGAAGAAGTGACAAAAAGCAGCAAGAGTGAGCAGCGATCGTTTATTTTTTCCCTCTCGCTTGCACTTTTAACATGGAAGATTGCATATCTAAAATAAAACAGTTTTTTAAACTGGACTTTCAATCGAAGCAGGAGGTAATAAAGGAAGATCTCCATTGAGACAGAGAGACTTTTAAAACTGAAGAAAGATAAGGAAGACTTCTATAAACAAGTTATCGATGCTTTTGATCAGAAGGAACTGCGCATGGACTTCATTTATAAGTAAAGGTAAGACTATAACAACGTTTTTTTTTTTATATTAAAAGTGCTTTTTATAAATAAATGACAAATGGGTTGTACTTGTATAGCACGATGATGCTAAACAAGTATGATGGTATCCTTACATCACACTCAAATTTATAAGCGCAACCCTAAATTTCCCCCGTGCCTTTGGTAAGCGCCGGAGTGAGAAGAGGTTTTAAAATAATTAGCGCATGCTTGCCTTTACCGCATGCCTTTGGTAAACACCGAAGTGAGAAGAGGTTTTAAATTAATTAGCGCCCCGGCGGCAATTCAAGGAAATACAATATTAGTTTTCACACAACTCTTATGCTTAAAGGCCGTTGCTCTAGTTATTATCAATTGTGCTCAAGCTGTACTTTTTCTTCTCATGCAAGTGCACACACCTTGTTATCTTCCATTGCATGTAAGGAGTTATCCCGCTGCAGATGTATCCTGTCTTTCAGCTTGCTAACAGCCAAATGACTAACCAGCACCTCAACGAAGATAAGTCATATCAACAGCAGGCAGACAAAGCAGAGACAGGACGCAATCACAATGCCCCCAGCACACTCCGTTCTAAATAATCACATATTGTGCGCACTGAGCAGCTCGCATAGTATGTGACTTCTCTCTTTAGAAGCAGCCTCAGCATGTAACTTGAGAACTCCTAAACTGAATAAAAATGGGAGAGCGAGGGCTGTTCCTCAGAGTGTAGGGTGAGAGTGTAACTGAGTGCGCAGTGCCATGCGCTCTCCACATTAGCAGAATGGAACTCTGTCTCTACCTGATTCCTTGCTTCTTGTTCTGTTTAATTGATAGTTTGGTGCTTAAACTTGGGATCCATTGTTTTTCATTTTTGTGTAAGGGTCCCCCCTTGAGACATTTTAGCGAAAAAGGTTTTTTTTTTATAAAATATGCATTTTCTGCCATTTTGGGGTTTTATTGAGATTCCTGATGATGTTTTGAGACATCTCCTACAACGACAGGACCAGTATTGTACTGCTGAAGCAAGTTTGTTCTTCAAATGTTTGTGTAAGGGTCACCCCTCACAACATTTGAGCCCAAAAAATAGTTTTCCAAAAATATGCATTTTCTGACATTTTTGGGTTTTGTCAAGACTCCTGATTACATTTTAAGACATCTTCTACAACTACAAGACCAGCATTGTGCTGCTAAAGCAATTACATTTTTTATTTTTATTTTTGTGTAAGGGTCTCCCCCTTATAACATTTTAGCGAAAAATAGTTTTAAAAAAACATGCACTTTCTGCCAATTCCGGGTTTTGTCGGGACACCTGATGACATTTTGAGACATCTCCTACAACTCCAGTAATAGTATTGTGCTGCTGAAGCAAGTCCATTTTTTAAATGTTTGTGTAGGAGTCCCTCTTACGACATTATAGCGAAAAAAGTAAAAAAAAAACAAAAACAAAACAAAACTTTTTCAGCTATTTTTGGGTTTTTTGTCGGGACTCCTGATGAGGTTTTGAGACATCTCTGAAGTTTTGAGACATCTCCTAAAACTGCAGGACTAGTATTGTACTGCTGAAGCAAGTCTGTTCTTTAATTTTTTGTGTAAGGGTCCCCCTCATGACATTTTAGCAAAAGTTTTGAAAAAACAAGCAGTGCCCAGCCGATCCAGGAACTTGTCGACTTGAGGCATAGGGTACGCGTCAAACCGTGATTTTTAATTCACCTTGCGGTAATCCACACACAACTGTACAGTTCCATCCTTCTTCCCTACCAGAACAATGGGACTGCACCACGCGCTGTGGGATTCTTCTATTACACCCAACTCAAGCATGGTTTTTAATTCCTCCCAAACTAATTTGCGTTTGTGTTTGGGAAGCCGATATGGCCGAGACCGCGCCGTAACCCCCGGGCTGGTCTCAATATGATGTTGGATGAGATTTGCGCGACCGGGCCGCGAGGAGAACACATCAGAGAAGCGCCGCTGCAACTCAGCAACATACGCTCTCTGCGCTAACGTGAGCTGGTTGTCACAGGGAAGATGAGGGGGCGGGCCAGAGCGCGGTACCTCTGGTCCCAACTCTCCTTCTCCCTCACTACTGTCACCATGCCTTCAGCAGGTTCAGATAGTAAATCTGAGTGTCTCCGCGTCGGTCCGAGCGTCTAACCTCATAGTCGACATCACCCACTTGCCGTGTGACCTCGAAGGGTCCTTGCCACCTTGCAAGTAATTTAGAGCTTGATGTTGGAAGCAATGCAAGCACTTTTTCTCCCGGTGCAAATTAGCTTAGTTGGTTCCCCTTGTTATACGCGCACTGCTGACGCTCTAGGGCGCGGAGCCAATTCTCGCGTGACAAGTGCCCCGCCTTGTGGAGTTTTGCTCGCATGTCCATGACGTACTGAATTTAATTTTTGCTGGAGCTCGGACCATCCTCCCAGCTTTCTTTAATGACGTCCAGCACTATGCGAGGCCTCCTGCCATGCAACAACTTAAAAGGTGCAAAACCTACGGAGGCCTGGGGTACATCCCGCATCGCAAACATTAGGGGGTCCAACTATTTATCCCAATTCTGTTTGTCCTTGTGTATAACCTTACGGATCATGGTTTTTAGCGTTTTATTCAATCTCTCCATCTGTTTGCGGATGGTATACGCTGGTGCGGATGGCCTTTATTCCCAATAACCCGTATAGTTCCTTTATCATGCGCGACAGAAAGGACGTGCCCTGGTCAGTCAGAATATGTTTCGGGATTCCGACTCGGGAAAAGACCTGCAACAGCGCTTGCGCTACACTCTTGGCAGAGATAGAGCGCAGGGGCACTGCTTCGGGATAGTGCGTTGCATAATCCACCAGGACTAACACAAAGCGGTATCCCCGTGCGCTCGGGTGGAATGGTCCGATAAGGTCCATCCCAATTCTCTCGAAAGGGACCTCCATGACCGGTAATGGCCGCAAGGGCGCCTTTGAAGTGGCCGCTGGGTTCACCAGCTGGCAGTCCGGGCAGGCAGCGCACCAATGACGCACGTTTGCCCGGAGGTCTGGCCAATAGAATCGGACTGTGACCCAATTAAGTGTCTTATTATACCCCATTTGGCCAGACATGGGATTAAAAAATGCGCCGCCTGGAAAACCATTTCCCGGCGGCGTTTTGGCATCAACAACTGGGTGTGTACCTCCCCGGTCTGAGTGTCACGGCTTACTCGGTAAAACCTATCCCGAATAATTGAAAAATGGGGAAATACCCGTGCTTTCCCCGGGCGCACCAGCTGACCGTCGATGTAATCCACCTGGTCCCAGGCCACGCGCAAGGTTCTCGAGGGGTAAATCCTCCGTAGGTTGCCGTTGGGGGGCCGGGGGCGCCTTCCGCGAAGCCCCCAACGGTTCCCACTCGGCAGTACCAGATGAAGCCGCGTCAACACTGAGAACTGCGCGGATACTCCCCTCTCCTACCGTCTGTGAATGAATCCCCACACATTGTGTCACCAGATGGTTAAATCCCGGCCAATTCGTTCCTAAAATTACGGGGTGCGTAAGGTGCGCGCTTACGGCAACCTTGACACAATGCTTTTGACCCTTATACCAAATTTCCTTTGGCACAATAGGGTACTCGTGCACATCCCCATGAATACACCTGATTTTTCCCCGTGTTGCCTGCCTCAACGCCCCGGGTCGAACCAGGTTTTGGTTAATCATGGACTGTTTGGGGTATTGCATCCGGGCGGCTCCCGGGAGACTCAACGCCGCCCGCTGTCCCTCCCCCACCAGGATCGGCAGCAGCTTTACGCCCCATTCTTCCTGCGGCCACTTGAATGAGGTTGCCGTGGCCTCAAAGACATCCAGGAATGCGTGGGGGTCCTCCGTCTCCCTCATGCGCTGTATGGAGGACATCGCTCCCGCTCCTGATGTGTTTGCTCTGTCCATCATTCTTTGCAGCATCTGGGTTTGCTGCTGGCTCGCCGCTGACACCTTGGCCAGAACTCGACCAAGCGCCTCCAGGGGGGTTGTGGTGGACATCTTCGTGGTCCGGTTTGTTGGGTGCCAGTTGTGGAAGTCTTCTTCTTCCCCTCAGGGTTTGTCGGACCAACGGGACCACAACACCTCAGGACGTGGATTTTACAAGAGAGTTTTTTATTTTTGTTTTTGCCGCCGTCAAGTCCTTTTAATTTTCAGCAGAGTCTTGCTTCTTCTGGTTGGTTCCTTTTTTTTTTCAGCCTAGTCTTGTCTCTCCTGCTCCCACTGGCTGCTCTCACTCTATTGCCCCCCGCTCATGGTCTGCGGCGCCACAAAATAAAGGAACAGGTGATTAGATAACTCATTCCAGCTGAGAGATCCAATTACCTGTCTGCTGCTTCATGGCGGGCCCCTGCACACACCCCGGCGGGAGGGAACGAGTGGACCACGCCCCTCTCCACATATACATTTTCTGTCATTTACAGGTTTGTCAGGACTCCTGATGATGTTTTGAGACATCTCCTACAACTACAGCACCAGTATTGTGCTGTTGAAGCAAGACCCATCCATCCATCCATCCATTTTCTACCGCTTATTCCCTTTTGGGGTCGCAGGGGGCGATGGCGCCTATTTCAACTACAATCGGGCGGGCACCTCATCGCAGGGCCGTTGAAGCAAGACATTTTTCAAAATGTTTGTGTAAGTGTCCCCCTTATGACATTTTAGCAAAAAAAAGTTAAAAAAAAAAAAGTTAAAGTAAAGTAAAGTTAAAGTACCAATGATTGTCACACACACACTAGGTGTGGTGAAATTTGTCCTCTGCATTTGACCCATTCCCTTGATCGCCGCCTGGGAAGTGAGGGGAGCAGGAGGCAGCAGCGGTGCCGCGCCCGGGAATCATTTATGGTGATTGAATCCCCAATTCCAACCCTTGATACTGAGTGCCAAGCAGGGAGGCAATGGGTCCCATTTTCTTATAGTCTTTGGTATGACTCGGTCGGGGTTTGAAGTCCTAACCTCCCGATCTCAGGGCAGGCACTCTTGCCACCTGGCCACTGAGTAGGCAAAAAAGATGCATTTCTGCCATGTTTGGGTTTTGTCGGAACTGCTGATGATGTTTTGAGACATCTTCTACAACTACAAGACCAGTGTTGTGCTGCTGAAGCAAGTTTTTCTAAAAAGCATTTGTGTAAGGGTCTCTACGACATTTTAGCAAAAAAAAAGTTTTAAAAAATTAAAAAAATGTTCTGTCATTTACTGGTTTTGTAGGGACCCCTGATGAGGTTTTGAGACATCACCTACAACTACAGGACCAGTAATGTACTGCTGAAGCAAGTCCATTTTTTAAAATTTGAAATGTGACATGGTGCCACACCACTTGCAGCAAAATGTGTGTGAGCGTGTGGCGATGATGAATAACTTAAGTGTGAAATATGTTTCTTTCCCAACTGTCACTTCCCAGCTCTCAGAAACTGGACAGTAATTCACGTCCGGGGTTATGTAATGAGACTTTAGCTATTACATTGATTTAAGCATGAAGTGGAAGGTGATTATTTTGGGAGCAGACGTCAAATGACAGTACAGGTGCACAAAATAAACAGATTATCTGAAGCAGTGACGTGTTGTCAGGGAGGCAAGTGAGGCAGTGCCTCACCTGCCCTCAGGTGGCTTAACCATGAGATGTTCCAAAACAAAGTAATAAAATCAAATACGTTTTAATACTTGTCTTTTGGTTTATGCTTTCTATGTGATTTTGGTGTGGTTCCTGTACATTTTGATAATTTTCATGGTCAAAATCGTGGAAATTCCATGTTTCCTGATCAAAACAATGCAGCAGATGAGAAGTGAGGCAGACACAGGCGGTGCCTCCACAGCTACACACTGTGTATTGGGCGTGTGCGTGCAGGGGGCGAATGTTTGTTGCCACTGGGAAAGGGCAGGTCATGAGGCAGCAAGTACCTCTGCCTCAAGGTAGTGGGCGATACATTGTCAACTTGTAGTTCAATGCCTCTGGAGTACTCTGACTCGCCACACTGGGAAAAGTGGGGGCGCTCAAGCTAGCAGACACAGATCTCTCCAGTAGAAGCCAGTCTTTTTTTCTTTTCTTTTTTTTTAACTGTATTAATAACAAACAAGGCATTTTTATTAGACTAAGCCAGCGTTTGTGTGTGTTTTTTGTCTGATGCAAAAATATTTTTTAATTTCTTGGAATGAAATTGAATTAAATGAATGTTTCTGCCAATATGGAGGATTATATACTGTATCCAAGATGAAATACTTCTCTAAACTGGACTTTAAGACAAAATGAATGCGATCATACAAAGTACGTTTTCATGGAGGATAGCTATTGCTGCTTTAGATATAAATACAGAAAGGTAAATAACACTCACAATACTTGATTTATTTTGTTCAAAGCAAATGGGACCAAAAAGTATTTAATAACAACTTTATCAAATAATTTTTGGACCCATTTATCATATCATAATATCATTATGATAACGTTGTTATGAAAGCGGATAACTCCCTTTTTTCCCTGTTACTCTAATGTGCAACCTAAATCCACGATGACTAGAGCTGCACATGTGAATTTAAGTAAAAAAAAAAAAGAAGAAGAAAAAAAAGTATCTATGCCTCACTGGTGTTTAGTTCACCGCACATCACTGGTCTGAAGTTTAAAAGAGCTCATGTTGTTCAGTGGAGATGCATTTAAACACTTATTGTAGTTTTATGCTTTAAATTGCAAGGCCACCAGTCATTGGTGTGACGTAATGTTCGGTCTTATGGTACCCTCTAGTGGTACAAACCGGATCTTCACCCCCAAATAAAATCTGTTTGACTAACTATGCGCTAATGCAGAGTTAGGCTCCAGCATCCGCCGCGAGCCCGAAAGGGACAAACGGTAGGAAATGGATGGATGGATGGATGGATGGATGGATGGATGGAGGGATGGAGGGATGGATGCAGGATATAGGACATTACTGACATTTATAGCTCATAAAAAGAAAATAATTGTTGGTCTGAAATACTGTGTCCGTTTTTATAAATTTGTCCATCCATCCATCCATTTTCTACCACTTATTCCCTTACGGGGTCGCGGAGGGCGCTGGCGCCTATCTCAGCTACAATCGGGCGGAAGGCGGGGTACACCCTGGACAAGTCGCCACCTCATCGCAGGGCCAGCACAGATAGATTATGTTCTTGTTTTTTGGATTTTTGTTTCACACATTTAATGCAAATGAGTTTTACAAAATTTGATTGTTTATTTGATGGGGGCTGTGCAACAATACAGGTGTAAATAAACCAGATTATAGCAAAACTGCAATTTCCATCTGTTGTCCCCAGGCAGGTAACATAAACATAAAACAACAAATAAAAAAACATTAAAAAAAGACATTAATATAGACAAACAGATGATATATGTACATCCTAAGGTGTAATATGCACCATTATATATATATATTTCAACATTTTGTTATTTCACTTTCCCACCATAAGGAGTTTGAAGAGGTCTTAATTTTTTTTCCCTAGTCATTGTTGATTTAAGTTGCACATTAAGAGTTACAGGAAAAAAAGGGAGTTATTCGCTTTCCTGAAAACGTTATCATAATGATATTATGATATAATAAATGGTTCGAAAAAGTTTTTAATAAAGTTGTCATTAAATATTTTTGGTCTCATTAGCTTTTAACAAAATAAATCAAGTATTGTGAGTGTTATTTACCTTTCTGTATTTGTATCTGAAGCAGCAATAGCTATCCTCCATGAAAACGTACTTTGTATGTCCAGTTTAGAGAAGTATTTAATCTTGGATACAGTATATAATCTTTGATATTGGCAGACACAATCATTTAATTCAATTTCGTTCGACAAAAAACACCCACAAACGCTGGCTTACTCTGATAAAAATGCCATGTTTGTTATAAATACAGTTTAAAAAAAAGATAAGAAAAAAAGACTGGCTTCTGCTGGAGAGACCTGTGTCTGCTAGCTTGAGCGCCCCCACTTCTCCCAGTGTGGCGAGTCAGAGTACTGCAGAGGCATTGAACTGCAAGTTTACAATGTATCGCACCCTACTTTGAGGCAGAGGTACTTGCTGCCTCATGACCTGCCTTTTCCCAGTGGCAACAAGCATGCGCCCCGTCGCACGCACACGCCCAATACACAGTGTGTAGCCGTGCAGGCACCGACTGTGTCTGCCTCACTTCTCATCTGCTGCATTGTTTTGATCAGGAAACATGGAATTCCCGCGATTTTGACCATGAAAATTATCAAAAAATACAGGAACCACACCAAGAAAGCATAAACCAAAATAGAAATATTATAATTCATTATATTTTATTACGTTGTTTTGGAACAGCTCATGGTTAAGCCACCTGGTGGCAGGTGAGGCACTGATATATACATATATGTATATATTCATATATGTACATATACCGTATTTCCTTGAATTGCTGCTGGGGTGCTAATTAATTTAAAACCTCTTCGCACTCCTGCGCTTACCAAAGGCATGTGGTAAAAGTAAGCATGCGCTAATTATTTTAAAACCTCTTCTCACTCTGGCACTTACCAAAAGCATGCAGTAAAAAATTTAGTGTGATGTAAGTTTGGACCTTAAATCCTACTGAATAGCTCTTAATTTTCTTCCCTTTAGGCGATTTCAAATTACCGGTATTGAAATCAGCCTCCTCCATTTTAAAAACTATGAGAGGGGAAGTTTCACTCGTGACGTCACGAGTTTGACCAGGCGGTAATACTAAGCATGCGCTAATTATTTTGCGAAGCGAGTTTGACTCTGAAGTAATTCAAGGCAGGCGCATACTATATGCCCTGCGGCAATTCAAGGAAATACGGTATATATATATATTCATCCATCCATCCATTTTCCTACCGCTTATTCCCTTTCGGGGTCGCGGGGGGCGCTGGCGCCTATCTCAGCTACAATCGGGCGGAAGGCGGGGTACACCCTGGACAAGTCGCCACCTCATCGCAGGGCCATATATATATATATATATATATATATATACCATATTTAATTGGCATTAATCACATATTGTCTGAAGTTAATATGCAATTAGTGGCAATTAATCGCAGAAACATTTGGTTTTATCTTTATTAAGTGTACCTCAGACCAGGGATTTTTTAACCTTTTTGTTTTTTTACCTCAAGGCCCAACTTTTCCACTACAGAGGGGCTCGGAGCCCACTTAAATATTAACACTGAATTAGTAAATTTATTCTTGATAACAGGATATCCATCCATCCATCCATTTCCCACCGCTTATTCTCTTCGGGGTCGCGGGGGATGCTGGAGCCTATCCCATCTACAATTAAGCGGAAGGCGGTGTACACCCTGGACAGGTCGCCCCCTCATCGCAGGGCCAACACAGATAGACAGACAACATTCACACTCACATTCACAGGATAAACCTTGCAAAATTATACGAAAGCATGTGTTAATCACAAAGAATATTATCAAGGCTTAGGTCAGGCTGATTACAAAAATAAATATAAATCAAATACACTGTAAAGAAAAAAAAATCATAAAAACTGATAAAAAATGAATGGACATACAATTACGCAGTGCTTATTAGATCAATAATAAATAAATGTGTTTCTTGAATAAACTGTCAATAAAACTGAAAATACAGTCTCACCATAGAAGTCATAATGTTTGCGCTTTAGCTCCAGGCTTCTTCTGTTTGTTTGAGACTGTCATATACTGTCACAAGTGGTGGAAAAGTGTATTACAACAGACCCCTACGGACCACAGGGAAACACACACACACACACACACACACACACACACACACACACACACACACACACACACACACACACACACACACTCGGACAGACCTGTTTTGATGTTGGTTTATTCAACATTATGCTTTTTTTTTTTTGAAACACTTTTTACACGTGAAATTAGTGTTGACTGGTCATTATCGCGTTGACATTGACAGCACCGGGATAATTAATACAACACAACTACAATATAATATGTGCGGCCAATTTTTATGAGACCAACAGATGGTGACTCCAAGTAAACGCCTAAGGTTAAAGTTCAGGCGTGATCAAATTAAAAGGTGTCAGCATCTCAGGTGTCACTAGAACAAGAGACCTGGTAGCATCGCATCACAAGGTGGGACCTGACAAGACAACAGGTAGGATCTCTAACTTTGGTCTTCGGGTTCAGAAGCAAACTAAAATAATTTTAATGGCGTTTTGAGTCTATAGATAGAATTGAAATGACATATTTTTCATAGTTTGTTGTAAAAATGCCAGACAAAAAGTACATCTTGAGCTTCAGTACATCTGCTTTGGTTTCCACTCTCCAACAAAGTGTCTGTTCACACACTAATTGTTCGAAGGTGCGGGGTTGCAAAGGAGATTATGACTTATCCTTCTTTTCCTGCTGAGTATCGGCCATCTGAGGAGCACTCGTGCGTACGGTGGACACAAAACTGCAAGTCGACTGTCTCATGGAGGCAATCAGCCCAGCAGATGACAGCGATTGGGTTACAGCCTGTAATCACTAACGGGTATCCGGACGAAACAATGGCGGCGTGGTGGAAAATCAAAGATCATCTTAACTCTGTTTGGCCACATTAATAATTTCATGATTATTATGATGTTTGAATGAGAGGCGTCAAATTAATAGGAGGTCGCAGGTCTGTCATGTTCATTTCAGTCCATCCTGCTGCTTTCCGTTTGGTGAGATTGCATAATACTCAGCTCAAAAAAGGGAGTGTGGTAAATATCAACACACTTTACAAGACATTAGTGATTCCATTTAAAAAGCATGACTACAGTGGACCACTGATTTATGAACTTAATTGGTCCTTGAACATGGTTCGTGAGTCAAAAAGTTTGTATATTGAAGCAGATTTCCCCCGTTAGAAACAATGTAAACATGAATAATTGGACACAAGTCCGTATTTTAGCAAAAAATGCACACTTTGTAGAGATTATAATGTGAATATTATATATATATATATATATATATATATATATATATATATATATATATATTAGCGGTGTGGGAAAAAATCGATTCGAATACGAATCGAATTGTTTACGTTGTGCGATTCAGAATCGATTCTCATTTTTTAAAAAATCTTTTTTTTTTTTGTTTGTTTTTTTAATTATTTTTTTTTTTAATCTATCCAACAAACGACTACACAGTAATACCATAACAATGCAATCCAATTCCAAAACCAAACCTGACCCAGCAACACTCAAAACTGCAATAAACAGAGCAATTGAGAAGAGACACAAACACGACACAGAACAAACCAAAAGTAATGAAACAAAAATGAATATTATCAACAATAGTATCAATATTAATTATAATTTCAGCATAGCAGTGATTAAAAATCCCTCACTGACATTATCATTAGACATTTATAAAAATAATAAAAAAGAACAATAGTGTCACAGTGGCTTACAGTTGCATCGCATCTCATAAGCTTGACAACACACTGTGTCCAATGTTTTCACAAATATAAAATAAGTCATATTTTTGGTTTGTTTAATAGTTAAAACAAATTTACATTATTGTAATCAGTTGATAAAACATTGTCCTTTACAATTATGAAAGCTTTTTTTTTTTTTTAAATCTACTACTCTGCTAGCATGTCAGCAGACTGGGGTAGATCCTGCTGAAATCCTATGTATGGAATGAATACAGAATCATTTTGAATCGGAAAAATATCGTTTTTGAATCGAGAATCGAAACAAATCGAATAGAAAAAATCGATATATTATCGAATCGTGACCCCAACAATCGATATTGAATCGAATCGTGGGACAACCAAAGATTCACAGCCCTAATATATATATATATATATATATATATATATGTGTATATATATATATATATATATATATATATATATATATATATATATATATATATATATATATGTGTATGGATATATATATATATATGTGTATGGATATATATATATATATATATATATATATATATATATATACATATATATATAATGTTTATATGAATATAGATTCATACAATATACCTTTATGTAAATGTGTACATAAATGAATATCTATAGATAGATCTATATACATACTGTGATGGGCGTGGCCTGTGCGCCTGCGGGAAAGCGGGGTGTGGCAGAGACGGCCTCGAGGTTGGCAACAGGTGATTGGATGACACAGCTGAAAGTGTTTGTCTAATCACCTGTCGCTCTGTAAAAGGCCGCAGTCGTGAGGCGGCGAGGGAGAGAGATGGACATATCGTAGCTGGCAACAGCAAGACTGTGTGGAAAGGAGAGACATATTGCTGAAAAGCATTCAGGTTTATTGGAAAATAAAACATTGTTGAACCTAAACCAAGTCTGTCATGTCTATCCCTGGTGGTCCGGAGAACCCGGAAGCAAGAGTCTTCCACAACTTGGCGCCCAATCTGGCAGGATCACCGGAGACAGGGGAAGACGACCCCCTGAAAAATTTAGCGAGTGTGCTCGCCGAGGTGGCAGCAAGCAGCCGCCAACAGTGCCAAGTTCTGCGGGAGTTGGCTGACCAGATGGGCAGGGCCCGGCCAGGGCCAACGGCCGTCACCATGCACCGCATGGGGGATGAAGAAGATCCCCATGCCTTCCTGGACATTTTTTTGGCCACGGCGAGAGCCTGCGCGTTGCCAGAGGAAGAGTGGGGTGTGCGGCTCTTGCCACTCCTGACGGGGGAGGCGCAGCGTGCTGCGCTCAGCCTGCCGGTGGCATCCAGGGTGCGCCTGCCACGTTCCAGCGCCTCATGGACCGGGTGCTGCGACCTCACGCTGCATACGCGGCCGCCTACCTGGATGATGTCATCATCCAGAGTAGCGGCTGGGAACAACACATGCAGCGAGTGGGGGCAGTGCTCGAGTCCCTGAGGCAGGCGAGGCTCACCGCAGTTGGCCAGAGGGAAGTACAGTATTTGGGGTACCACTTGGGAGGAGGGCAGGTGCGGCCGCAGGTAAATAAAATGTCGGCTATTGCGGCCTGCCCAAACCCCAAGACGAAAAAAAAGGTGAGGCAGTTTTTGGGTCTGGCGGGGTACTACCGGAGGTTTATCCCCCGGTTTGCAGACCTGACCAGCCCAATAACTGACCTCACCCGAAAGGGTGCCCAGATCTGGTCCAGTGGACGGAGCGGTGCTAGCAGGCGTTTGAGAGGGTTAAGAAGGCCCTCTGCGAGGAGCCAGTTATACACATGCCTGATTTTTCCCTCCTGTTTTGTCTGCAAGCTGACGCGTTGGGCAGAGGACTGGGAGCTGTTTTGTCCCAGCAGGTGGAGGGCGTCGACCGTCCCATCCTCTACATCAGCCATAAGCTGTCTGAAAGGGAGGCCAGGTACAGCACAGTAGAGAGGGAGTGCCTCGCCATCAGGTGGGCGGTCAGGGCCCTCCAATACTACCTCCTGGGGCGCTCATTCAGCCTCTGCTCGGACCACAAACCCCTCCAGTGGCTCCACCGCATGAAGGATGCCAACACGCGGATCACCCGTTGGTATCTGGTTTCGCAACCCTACAACTTCAGAGTGATCCACAAACCGGGTGCACAGATGGCTGTGGCCGACTTCCTGTCTCGCTCTCTTCCAGGAGGGGGGGGAGTTGGCGCGGCCGGACGGTGTCCCGGCCTGAGTCGGGCGGTGGAGGTATGTGATGGGCGTGGCCTTTGCGCCTGCGGGGAAGCGGGTGTGGCAGAGACGGCCTCGAGGTTGGCGACAGGTGATTGGATGACACAGCTGAAAGCGTTTGTCTAATCACCTGTCGCTCTGTAAAAGGCCGCAGTCGTGAGGCGGCGAGGGAGAGAGATGGACATATCGTAGCTGGCAACAGCAAGACTGTGTGGAAAGGAGAGACATATTGCTGAAAAGCATTCAGGTTTATTGGAAAATAAAACATTGTTGAACCTAAACCAAGTCTGTCATGTCTATCCCTGGTGGTCCGGAGAACCCGAAGCAAGAGTCTTCCACACATACGTACATACATATACATGTATACCCTGAATTGATTTATGTGGACCCCGACTTAAACAAGTTGAAAAAACCTAAAACCTTCATTCTAGCTTGATTTAGCCATTCCTTTATCACTTTTGACATGTGTTTGGGGTCATTGTACTGTTGGAACACCCAACTGTGCCCTAGACCCAACCTCCGGGCTGATGATTTTAGCTTGTCCTGAAGAATTTGGAGGCAATCCTCCTTTTCATTGTCCCTTTTAAAAGCACCAGTTCCATTGGCAGAAAAAAAAGGCCCAGAGCATAATACTACCACCACCATGCTTGACAGTAGGATTTGGTGTTCCTGGGATTAAAGGCCTTTCCTTTTCTCCTCCAAACATATTGCTGGGTATTGTGGCCAAACAGCTCAATTTTTGTTTCATCTGACATGGACAAAGATAAGACCTTCTGGAGGAAAGTTATGTGGTCGAAGGTATAAACCTTCCGGAGTGGAGAAGGCCGTTTTTCCCGGGACTGTGGTGATAAGGGAATCTGCCAGTAGCCCTTGGTTGAAACCAGTGTCGTAAAAAAAACGAGCAGTGCCTAGCCGATCCAGGAGCTCGTCGACCCGAGGCATTGGGTATGCATTCAAAAGTGACACCTCATTCACCTTGCGGTAATCCACACAGAAGCGCACAGATCCATCCTTCTTCCCTACTAGAACAATGGGACTGCACCACGCACTGTGGGATTCTTCTATTACCCCCAACTCCAGCATGTTTTTTAATTCTTCCCAAACTAATTTGCGTTTGTGCTCGGGGAGCCTGTGCTCGGGGAGCACAGTCATTCCCGGGTTGGTCTCAATATGATGTCAGATGAGATCCGTGCACCCGGGCCGCGAGGAGAACACATCTGAGTAGCACCGCTGTAACGCAGCTACCTCCGCTCTCTGGGCCAATGTGAGCTGGTCATCACAGGGAAGAGGAGGGGAAGAGGCGGACCGCTGGATCTCTGGACCCAACTCCTCCCCCTCTCTCACTACCGTCACCATGGAGACAGGCACCGCCTCCCTCCATGCTGTCGTTAGGTTTAAATGGTAAATTTGTAAGCCTCCACCTCGGTCCGAGCGCCGAACCTCCTAGTCCATATCATTTACTTGCCGTGTTACCTCAAAATGTCCTTACCACTTAGCTAGTAATTTTGAGCTGGAGGTTGGGAGTAGTACAAGTACTTTTTCTCCCGGTAAAAATTTTCTAAGCTGGGTCCCCCTGTTATACGTGTGCTGCTGCCGTTGCTGGGCGCTGAGCAAATTTTCGCGTGACAAGTGCCCCACCTTGTGGAGTTTTGCTCGCATGTCCATAACATATTGTATTTCATTTTTACTGCGACTTGAACCCTTCTCCGAGCTTTCTTTAATTAGGTCCAGTATGCCGTGCGGTCTCCTGCCGTATAACAACTTGAAAGGTGCAAAGCCGATACAGGTCTGGGGTGCCTCCCGCATTGCAAACATTGAGGGATCCAGCCATTTATCCCAATTAGGTCTGTCCTCGTGCGTGAACTTATGGATCATGGTTTTCAGCGTCTTGTTTAACCGCTCCACTAGTCCGTCTGTTTGCGGATGGTACACGCTGGTGCAGATCGCTTTAATTCCCAGTAACCCGTATAGTTCCTTTAACGTGCGTGACATAAAGGACGTGCCTTGGTCTGTCAGAATCTCTTTCGGGATTCGAACTCGGGAGATGATCTGAAACAGCGCTTGCGTTACACTCTTTGCAGAGAGGGAGCGCAGAGGCACTACTTTGGGATAGCGTGTTGCGTAATCCACCAGGACTAATACAAGGCGATATCCCAGTGTGCTCCGGTGAAATGGTCCGATGAGGTCCATCCCAATTCTGTCGAATGGGACCTCCATGAGTGGTAATGGCTGCAACGGGGCCTTTGGGATGGGCGCCGGATTAACCAGCTGGCAGTCCGGGCCCGGATACCTGGCCAATAGAAACGGGCCATGACCCGATTGAGTGTTTTATCGTTCCCCATGTGGCCAGCTAGGGGATTGTACCAACAACTGGGTGGAATCCTCGCCAGTCTGAGTTTCACGGCTCACCCTGTATAAGCTATCTATAATAATTGCAAAGTGGGGGAATAACAGCGGCGCGGTTGGGGGAGTGGCCGTGCCAGCAACCTGAGGGTTCCTGGTTCAATCCCCACCTTCTACTAACCTCGTCACGCCTGTTGTGTCCTTGAGCAAGACACTTCACCCTTGCTCCTGATGGTTCGTGGTTAGGGCCTTGCATGGCAGCTCCCGCCATCAGTGTGTGAATGTGTGTGTGTATGGGTGAATGTGGAAATAGTGTCAAAGCGCTTTGAGTACCTTGAAGGTAGAAAAGCGCTATACAAGTATAACCCATTTACCATTTTCCCCGGGCGCACCAGCTGACCGTCGATGTAATCCACCTGGTCCCAGGCCGCGCGCAAAGTTTCATCACGGGACTGCTCAAGGGGAAAATCCTCCGTGGGTTGCCAACGGGGGGCCGGGTGGGCTTCCCGCAAAGTTCCTGCCGGTTCCCGCTCGGCAGTGTCGGATGAACCCGCGTCGCCACCGAGGACTGCGTGGATACTCTCCTGTCCTACTGTCTGTGAACGCATCCCCACACATTGTTTCACTAGATACAGTATATATATATACATACAGACACACATATACATTTTCCCTCCTATTTTTCATATGTGCGAGCAAACACCTAAACTCCTTGAGCATTCAATGGCGCACTTGTGAGCAATGTCAGACATGCACACTATTATGTGCTTATCTTTTTATTCAATTTTGTGCGCGGCCTAGATTTGCCGTGCGCAGAAGATGTGTGAGCGGTGTGCAGTTGCAAAGCTCGATTGGTATCGGGCTGCAGAAGTATTTTTTATTAAATTTTATATTTTTTTAATAAATAAAAAATATATACATATTTTTATTAAATCGTCATAAAACACAAGATACACTTACAATTAGTGCACCAACCCCAAAAAATTCCCTTTGTCATGAAAAAACTTCCCTTTTTCATGAAAAAAAAAGAAAAAGAATAGCGCGGTCCATAAATAAATGGATGACAGAGTCTGGTGTGGATGAACTTGACTGGCCTGCACAGAGTCCTGAAATGAACCCAATAGAACACCTTTGGGATGAATTAAAACAGAGACTGACATCAGTGTGTGACATTACCAATGCACTTTTGGAAGAATGGTGGAAAATTCCCATAAACACACTCTGCAACCTTATGGACAGCTTTCATAGAAGAGTTGAAGCTGTAATTGCAGTAGACCAACATCATATTGAACCCTATGGGTTAGAAATGGGATGGCACTTCAACTTCATACGTGAGTCAAGGCAGGTGGCCAAATACTTTTGGCATTATAGTGTATATATAGTCCTACATATATACATATATATATATATATACATATATATATATATATATATATATATATATATATATATATGTATATATATATATATATATATATATATATATATATATATATATATATATATATATATATATATATATATATATATACATATATATATATATATATATATATATATATACTCGTACATGAATTCCTTTATAATTTTTTATGAGACTACTAAAAATGTGACCACATATGCTAGGTCAAAAGTATACATACAGCAATGTTAATATTTGGTTACATGTCCTTTGGCAAGTTTCACAGCAATAAGGCGCTTCTGGTTTGGTTTTTGACCACTCCTCTTGACAAAGTTGGTGCAGTTAAGCTAAATGTGCCATTCCTTTACCACTTTTTTCGTGTGTTTGGGGTCATCATACTTTTGGAACACCCAACTGTGCCCAAGACCCAACCTCTGTGCTGATGATTTTAGGTTGTCCTGAAGAATGTGGAGATAATCCTCCTTTTTCACTGTCCCATTTACTCTCTGTAAAGCACCAGTTCCATTGGCAGCAAAATAGGCCCAAAACATACCACTACCATGCTTGATGGTAGGCTTGGTGCTCTTGGGATTAAAGGCCTCACCTTTTCTCTTCCAAACATATTGCTGGGTATTGTGGCCCAACAGGTCAATGTTTGTTTCATCTGACCACAGAACTTTCCTCCAGAAGGTCTTATCTTTGTCCATGTGATGCGACATAAAATAAATCAAAGATTTTTCTGATCAAATTAATTAATTTAATTGATTAATCATTGTAGCCATAATAACGCCGTACAGATAAAATTGAAAAAACAAACAAAAAACGCTTTAATGAAACAAGATTACCTGTACTGTGCTGCCTGTAGGTGGGTTGTGGTGAACAAATCAAGCGCTCTTTTTCTCCTGGCCGTGCTGTAAACAACATGTCTTTCCCTTGAACTACCAAACATGGCTGTCCCTGTCTCAGAGGAAGAAATGTCGTGAGTTATTTGCACACAATGTTCTGCAAACAATTTGTAAGGGGGTACAAAAAGCATTGGGATCCAACACATCAAACCTTATTAGCCGCCTGAAATACTAGCGCCGCTACAACAATGTTTTGAGAGCCTCATAGAAACCGCCCCAAAAGCCAGCTGCAAAAAAAAAAGGTTTCTTTTTTATCATTAGACAATTAGATATTTTTAAGTGTTTTTTCTTAATCCATAGTCATGTTAGAAGCAGCTAGTGTTTTCCCACGTAAACTCTTTCTTATGTTCGCTTGTAAACTCTTTGTTTTGTCTTAAGGTCTCCTGTTTATCAGCTCACAGAGCTGTTTTGGCCAGTTCCTTGTCTGTTTTGAAGTAGCAGCTGCATTTCTTTCTCGGCAGGAGGGGCTCTTTTCGCGCTACATAAGCTGACTATTTTTCTTTGAGTTTAGAGTAGTTGTAAGGGCTGGTCTCCTAAAGCTTTAGTAAAACTTGGCCAAGTACTCTTCTGTCTCGATGGTCCTTATTACTCAACATATATGTCATCCAAAAGAACTTGGGAGTGACCAGTGTGTTTTATTCCCTGAGAGGAAGACTAGTTGCGCAACAATAGCCGTGGTGTTTAAAAAGTAAAAAGAAAAAAAAAAAAAAAACAGATGGCAAAGAGATCGCTGATTTCATCAGGGAACTGGACAACTGGAACTTTGTTTTAGTCTTTCTTCCCTACAATTAAAGAGAAAATATGAACAAGTTAGCGGTATGTGTATGAAAAAAAAATCTGCATCTGGACTTAATAAGGTCAATCTGCTCAGTGATCGTAATTGAGCGCACCTGGTAGATTGACTGCACAGAACCAGTTTTAACCCGGGTCACCAATACTCAGCACAACAGGGAAGAAGGCCAAGATCTAAAAAATTGTAGATTCACCAAATGTGTGTCGTTGTATCAAATATTTCCTTCCTGGGATGCAGCTGATTGGGTTTCTGTTTCTTCTTGTCCCTCATCTGCATGTACCAGTTGGCTTGATGCGGCGTCATGGAGTCATACCGGAGGGACTCACTAAGGAGAATCCGGAGAAACAGCAGAAGTCTCCTGCAAGATCTATTTGCAGACACCAGTGGAGGCAAAATGACACCCGTGGGTGTTTTCTCTGATCCAGTCTGCCAATTCTGCATCAACACACAAACCTGGACCCTTCTCACCTTGTGTTGTGTTAATCAGATCCCAGGTCAACCCAGTAGACCTGCTAAAACCATCCAGTCTGTTGCCGGTTTGCTCAGAAGCGAGAGCAAGCTTCTCCTCCACTGTCCTGACAACGTGGGTATTCTCTGATATCTGCACCTTATTGCAGTGGTACCTCGACTTAAGAGCTGTCCGAATGTTTTAAGTAGCAAACAAAACTTGGAGATAAAAGCATCGCCGCATACTGTTGGCTTTACCGCCTTCTGTCGGGCGCGGAAGTGTGAGGGGGTTGTGTGACAGAGCAAGACAGATGCAGTTGATGCATCGTTGAACAATAATGTCATTTATCATCAGCGAGCACCATAGCATGGAGGATGTCTAGCCACAAGATCTCTATTTGAGCAGCCAGGCAACCAGTCCTTGGAGCCTGAAACCTTGTAATCTTAGGTCTTTGAGTTCTGAACTCTGAAACTGACTACGTCAGGCCCATGTATGGGCATGTTCCTTTGTGCGTGAGTCTCCCCGAGCATCTGTTGACATTCTCCCAGCATTATGTGTTATTCGTGGTGACCTGTCCGGAGAAACAGATTTAATTAGCCTTGTCACACCTACGCAGATGTCACATGTAATGATAGAATCCTGCTTACAAAAAAGTGCCTGTCCATTTGCTATAGGTGGATTGTACTCTTTCCCCATTTGGAAAACATGTTATTTTTTAGATTAGCAGATACTACAGTGGCAAATATCACAGTGAACCCTGTAAGATCCCCTGGAAACATCTGGTCTTACTCATGAGTATTAGCTTATAGCTAACGATGGACAAAACTTTGAGAAAGTGAGTATGAGGGAAAAGTGCTGAGAAGACGACGCAACCTTGATTTGAGACTCGAGCTCAATTCGGATTCCCTTGCCTAAACCTCCCATCTTCTATTTGACCCTCCCTATTACCTCGAGGACAGGGGTGTCACACGTACAGCCCGCGGTCTTCAGGTTTTATCCGGCCCACAAGATGAGTTTGCCAAGTATAAAAATGAGCTGCAATGTTTTTATGAAAGAAACTGCTGTTCTAAATGGGTCCACTGGATGTCGCCATAGCAATTCCAGTGTAACCCACATCACACTGTTTAAAGATGACGTGTCAGCTGACTTTAAGCGCCCTCTGGATTGGCTGCCGCTACTCCAATCAGCTCAGGTGCAAGCAATCACCTGCTCCTGTTGTGGCTGGCAGCACAATATCTTCTTTCATTGTCAATTATCCACTCAACTGATGGGGACGGCATGGCGAAGTTAGGAGAGTGTCCATACCTGCAATCTGAGGGTTACTGGTTCAATCCCCACCTTCTACCATCCTAGTCACCTCCGTTGTGTCCTTGAGCAAGAGACTTCACCCTTGCTCCTGATGGGACCTGGTTAGCACCTTGCATGGCAGCTCCCGCCATCAGTGTGTGAATGTGTGTGTGAATGGGTGAATGTGGAAGTAATGTCAAAGCGCTTTGGGTTCCTTAGAAAGGGGTAGAAAAGCGCTATACAAGTACAACCCTTTACCATTTTTTACCATTTTGATAAAATAACGAAATGGTGAAATGCAAAGACTTAAGTCAACTTCACCGTCACCATTTTAGTTAGAGGTCTGTACAGCGCTCGCAATTTGTTGGATGCCCGATGTGATAATGTTCACATTGGTTAAGTTTGTAGTTATGTTACCTTTAATTCGGCTATTATGGTGTCATTTTTCTACCAATTTTTTTTTATCACATAAATATAATATTTGAATGACGATAAATGAACGTGTTTTGGCAGTTGTGGATGTCACCAATGTGACACCCCAGCAGTGACGTAAGGCAGATGCGGCAAATGTTTGTTTACTTCCAAGATGCCGTCGCACGCAATGTTTGGCTTTGTTTGCACTCGTTTATAAACATTTTTTCACCTGCGTTTATTAAGAAGAAGACTGTTTAGCAAACAAGTGTTGGGCGAAATATGCAAGTGCTGGCGCATCAGCTCACGGTATGTAAAATGTGTTTCATTGTGTATTTGTGTTGGAAACCATTATTTACTTACAGTAGCAAAGGTGTGAAGTCTGACTAAAACCACAAGTGTCGTTATTACGAAAGCCATGTCAATGTCAATGATTTGAAGAAGATAACGTTTTGAGTGGCGAGACACGCGAGACCCAAGCGCAGACACAAGAGGGACTAATTAAGTTAAGTTAAAGTACCAATGATTGTCACACACACACTAGGTGTGGTGAAAGTTGTCCTCTGCATTTGACCCATCCCCTTGATCACCCCTGGGAAGTGAGGGGAGCAGTGAGCAGCAGCGGTTCCGCGCCCGGGAATCATTTATGTTAATTTAACCCCCAATTCCAACATTTGATGCTGAGGCAATGGGTCCCATTTTTTTAATATATTCTTTGGTATGACTCAGCCGGGGTTTGAACTCCCAACCTACCGATCTCAGGGCGGACACTCCAACCACTAGGCCACTAATCCAGCTTTAATCTGTGGTCATGGCGTCACATGGAGTCAGTCAAATAGACGCTGCAAGTTCTGGTGACGCCATATAAACGCGCTTTGCAGAGATCATGTGACCAGTGGACCAAACCAAGTGGTATTAAAGTATTTATTCATAGGAGTTGCTGAATATTAAGTTTCACCCTATGATGTAATGGTTATATACATATATTGGATCATGTTTACCATAAAATATTGTCTATTATCTTGATATGTACATTAAGGCTACATGCTTGTTTTTTCACCCTCTTCCCCTGTCAGTGGTATGCCCGAGGGAGGGGCTTGAACTATTTAAGGAAGATTGTTCATTCAATCGGGGTGGGAGTAGGTAAGCAAGTTGGTTGTGGAGTGTTGGAAAGTAGTACAAAATCGGTGATTGTTGAACGGCAGACGATTTTTTCTCATTGCTGTATTTTGTAAATACTTGATTAGTTGTTTTATTTACCAATTTTTGCACTGTTTATACTTGTGCATACTCTGCAATGGTGACCTACAGTTGATCAGTTTAACATCCATAACTCGAAATCTGCGACTGAGCCATCATTGGTTGCATAGTTACGTAGTTTTTTTGAGCGAAGCCGTAAAAGTTGTGCTTATTACTTACATTTGTACGCTTCTCTGGGTTTCTGCTCGGCCAATTTTTCTCCCCGCACTCGATACTGTAGGGAGGTCTGCGAGCTCACTTCGCTTCCTACCTGACGGATCATTCGAAGGCATCTTGATTGATGCAAACACGTAAAACCAAGGAGCGAGGGTAAAAACAAGGGCGGAGGAGGGGGATTGGAATTGACTGGTGCACAGACTTTTGACGACGGTAGCATCGCTACACTCTGTCTTGCCGAGTCCGCCATGTTTTTCATAATTCTTTAATTCAATTGACATTATCAACTTTTTGTCAGCACTCTCATTCACACTCATTCGCTCTGTTCCCGTGATTGGAAAACAAAGTTATGTCGATCTCTAGCTGCAATGCAAGCTAATGCTACCGAGTAAGACCAGGTATTTAGCTGCGGTTCGTTCCGACAATCATGACAACCAACTATCCATGCAGAGGCTCGTAACTCCAAAGATGCTTTTAACTTCAGGCATAACAAAAACCAGAGGGACAGCTCGTATCTTAAAATACTCGTAAGTTGAGGTACCACTGAATTTAAACGAAGCAAGCTCCTTTGTGTGATTAATCTGCCATTTTTATGAATGTGTGTGTTCCCACAGGTGGACTATTCTCCTCCAGCTGACGGAGATGACATTTACCTCCCAGTCATCCCCAAAAAGGTCTCTAGCTTTTCGTCAGTCAAAGGCAGCCTGAGTCAGTCCTGCCCTTATCTCCACCAGCACAAAAGAAGAGGATCCGTCTCTTCTCTCAGCTCTCTGAGAACTGGAGGTCACAATACCAAACAGGTGGGCGCCGTAATTTCCTGCAAGAAGGAAGATGCATAAATATGTCCCACTCATCTCGTCTCATAGAGTTACCTGAATGCGCAAAGAGAGGCAAAGAAATCCAACGTCACCGTGACCATGACATACCTCGGTCCAGGTGTTAGGGGGACACAGACAGGGTCAATGCCTGATGAACTTAAAGTGCTCCAGCAAGTCAACGGAGGAGAGAACATCTGCGTCTTTAAGGGCTTGGTGACTGTGGGAGGTAGGAGCTGATGTTTTTGTCTCCGGTGAGACTCGACACTGAATCATTTACAGAATATGTACAGCAGTACACTTAACCCAACTTTCTCCGCCTCTTCCATATTTTTTTCAGGTTTTCCTTTACATGTAACTAATCGTGGCAGCCCGCCGTGGCAAAATAAAAGCTGCCACACCTCAAAAATGTTTTTTCACATGGAAAATAAATTAAGTAACATGTTGTATTGTAGCGTCCAGAAGAAATCACAAAGTCAGACGCTCTTTTTAACTTTTATTACCAATACTATGCTCACAACCGGCCCAAGTTCAAAACGTATTCCCTCCGTGCACACACTTCCGTCTACATCGGGGGTGTCCAAACCTTTCGATTGGGCGCCACATTGGGCTTAAAAAAATGTAGCTCGGGGCCATATATATATATATATATATATATATATATATATATATATATATATATATACATCCGTCCATCCATTTCCTACCGCTTATTCCCTTTGGGGTCGCGGGGGGCGCTGGAGCCTATCTCAGTTACAATTGGGTGGAAGGCGGGGTACACCCTGGATAAATCGCCACCTCATCGCAGGGCCAACACAGATAGACATAACACATTCACACTCACAGTCACACTCACATTCACACTGTAGGCCCAATTTAGTGTTGCCAATCAACCTATCCCCAGGTGCATGTCTTTGGAAGTGGGAGGAAGCCGGAGTACCCAGAGGGAGCCCACGCAGTCACGGGGAGGACATGCAAACTCCACACAGAAAGATCCCGAGACTGGGATTGAACCCAGGACTTCTCAGGACTTTTGTATTGTGAGGAAGACGCACTAACCCCTCTCTTCCACCGTGCTGCCGTATATATATATATATATATATATATATATATATATATATATATATATATATATACTGTAAAAAAAATCCCTATTTTTATGGTTAATTTATTCTAAATTTCTACTGTAATAAAACTGTTGAATTGAAGACATTATCTTTAAATAAACAAACCGCCCGTTATTTTAAGTAATATGCCAGTAATTACAAAGTATGTATATTTGTATTTTTTTTTACAAAAAAATACCAAATTAATAATACATATAATTTTCTGTTTTCTCATATTACTTTCAAATTCATGTAAAATTCAGTAATTAACTTTCATTTAATATGTAGCTTGTTATATAAAAGTCTATGTCCATACTAACAATCTAACAGTTTTATACGTAATTTTAAGGAAAATCTTTTTTTTTTTTAATATCTATGTGTATTTTTATATTCAAGTTGAAAAACATATGTAGCCTGTTATATGAAGGTTTATGCTCATACTAACAATTTACAATATTTCTCATGGCATTTGTTTACATTCAGTGGTGTGCAGTGAAGCATGTTTAGTTATTCCTCGTCCTCCAGTGATAATAATACTTGTAAGAAACGTAGTTTATTTGTTCCCATGTACACAAGGATTAGTTATTTAGAAGTAGCTACAACACTGCGGACTGCGGGTGGACTTTAGCCTCCAGTTAGCTAGCCATGTCTTAAAGCACCTCTTTCTGAGGGTGTTTCAGTGTTATAACTTAACCTTTATCTTTACTTTTTACACCAAAATGTGTCAATTCTCCCTTTTCTGTCTACACTCTGTGTCTGCTTGTAAGCACCCATTGTCTGCACGCTGCGGAACATGCTCGTCTGCTCGTAAAACCAACAATGACACGACGGTACTTTTTTAGAGGCGTTATAGTACCGCATATGATTCATTAGTATTGCGGTACTATACCAATACCGGTATACCGTACAACCCTAATATATATACATATCGGCCCCTGCTCTGTTTAGTTCAGTGAGGACCTCTCTAAAGTTTTTTAATCAATCAGAAATATCAAGCAGCTAAAATGTGCCAAACATGGTTAAATGTGGAGAGTGTTTTTCATGTTTCCCATCATCCCTTGTAATGGATTTTTTTTATGCTAATTGGATGTATTTTTTTTATAATTTCCACAAAGTGGAAGTGTTATTGGTGATTGTGTTTGTTTAATGTTTGTGCTGGTTTTAATTAGGTTTTTGCACCATGACTAGGGAAGGTTGTTTGGATTGGGTCATATAAGTATTTGCTGTGCACATCTCAAAATTGACCTATGATTAATGGCCTTTGACTTGAGTTAAGTTTGTAGGCCACCTTATGGTGACAAGATGTCAGCTAACAGGTCTATGTCTATTTATATATTATATGAAAACACTCCGTTCGGCCAGTTTGTTTATTGAAATCACCGAAACAGCACTGTCGAAACAGAATGTTGTGGTGACATAAGCAATACGCAATGGATTGTGTAGAGCGGAGGCAGCATGTCAGCGAAGTGGACGTACTTTAATATGTCCCAGATAGAGATGTCCGATAATATTGGCCTGCCTATATTATCGGCCAATAAATGCTAACAATTTATTATTGGAAATTATTGGTATCGGTTTCAAAAGAATCAGTATTGATTAAAAAAAAATAATAATAATAATTTATGACTTTGGAGAAGAACTGAGCGCCAATAAACCTTAAAGGCACTGCTTCTGCGTGCTGGCCCAGTCACATAATATCTACGGCTTATCACACACAAGTAATTGCAATGCATACTTGATCAACAGCCATACAGGTCACTATGAGGGTGGCCATATAAAATATGCACCACACTGTGAACCCACACCAAACAAGAATGACAAACACATTTCAGGAGAACATCTGCACTGTAACACAACATAAACGCAACAGAAAAATTACCCAGAACCCCTTGCAGCACTAACTCATCCAGGACACTACAATATCATCATCATCATCATCAGCCATTGTCAGTCCACTGCTGGACGAAAGCCTCAGCATGTTTCTGCCATTTGGCGTACTTTTCATGCTGGTTATTAGCCTACACCTTCCACGCTGGCTCGGTGCGCGTTGGAAGGGGTATTTGATATCAGAGATCCTTCTCCTAGACTAATTACCTTCCTGGGCTGTTGAACTTAGTCTGTCCTGTTGGTTGTCCGCGCCCCATTTACCCAGGGACCCGCTCAGCTTTATGGCGCTGACCGCCCGCCAGTCACAAGAGAAGGTGCGAACGGTTCTTTGTGTGCATTTCATAGACATTAGTTGGGACTCACTAACCCCACACACAACCTCCCATCTCATGCCTTGATGTAGTTTAACGTCATACCCAGGACACACTACAATATATACTCCCACTACCCCCTATAAACCCCGCCCACCTCCACCAACCCCGCCCACCTCAACCTCCTCATGCTTTGGGACATGTTCTTAGAGAGAGCATGTCCCAAATGCTAAGCTGCTGTTTTGAGGCATGTTAAAAAAAACAATGCACTTGGTGACTTCAATAAAAAATACGGCAGTGCCATGTTGGCATTTTTTCCATAACTTGAGTTGATTTATTTTGGAAAACCTTGTTACATTGTTTAATGCATCCAGTGGGACATCACAACAAAATTAGGCATAATAATGTGTTGATTCCACGACTGTATATATATGGGTATCGGTTTATGTCAGTATCGGTAATTAAGAGTTGGACAGTATCGGAATATCGGATATCAGCAAAAAAGACATTATCGGACATCTCTTGTCCCGGTTATAGCCGCGGACAGCGATTTTCAAAATGTGCATCATGTAAATATTAAGTGGATGGTGGCGGTTTTTAGGAAGACAAAGTAGAGTTGGAGCTACAGCACTAAGCAAGTGCGACTTCAGGCTCACTGCAGCTCTCACTGTTTGTCACGGATATGGAGCAACAGAAGTAGTGTCTCTTAACATGAGTGCAGTCTACAATAACACCAGATAGTGGCTAAACACAAGTAAAGTCGACAATAACACCAGATAGTCTTTAAACACATGTACAGTCTACAACAACAGCAGTTAGTCTTTAAACATAAGTACAGTCTCCAATAACACCAGAAAAAGATGCTAGATTTGTTAGTTGTTTTTAACAAAGAAAAAGTCGCTAAGGATTAGAGAAGTCTTTAGAAACTTGAACAATTCTCAACAAAGCACATTGCATATTGAGCAGCAAAACAGAAAACTATGTTAATAGTAGTAAATATGTTTTTTTAATGTTCATACAACATTTTTAAGGAAAATATATACAGCATTGCAGAGTAATTCAAATTATATGATGACATTAAGTTGACCACGCCCCTGGCCACGCCTAGAAAAGGTATATTGGCAACCCTGTGTTGCTTCCAGGGGGTTTTAAGTCTGCTCTGAGTCTAGATTTTTCAGGTATTTTGACCAAAGACAAGGTTTTATTACACAAATAAACCGTTTTATTATGTGAAAAAAAGGCATAATATAGTCATATTATGATTTTTCATCTACATTTAAAACACTTAGCTTCTACATAAGCTGTAATGGTCAAAATGTTGCGTAGATACGTCTTCAAGCCCTTCCATCTTCGTGGCAGCTGCATCCTTCAGGCAATAGGAATTTTATTGTGAATACAAAGACTAGAATGTAATATATCTTTAATACATTAGTGCAAGATTTGTCACGGCCAGAACAGGACTCTGAACACAGATGCAGGATTTTAAGAACATTTATTTATTTGGATAAGGGAAAGGGTCCAAAAGGGGAGAAACTAAACAGGCTATCAAAACAGAACTTACCTAACCTCTAAACTAACAAAAATCTCAATAAACTCAAAACGCTCCAGCAGCGGAGGGAAAAAAGGTGCTAAGAATACCAAATGCAAAATACAACAAAAAGCGCTCCAACGGAGGCAATGCTAAGAAGCTAATCTTACCTGACAAAAAGGTTTACAAACAAATAAACTACCGTGGATCAAAGGGTTCAAAAACGTGGCAATGACTGTGGACATGGAACGCTGGAGGTACGCACAAAAGATACGAAAACACTCTGGCACAGGACAAGAGGAGGGCGAGACATTTATACACATGAGGGAGGGTGACACAGGTGGGCACAATCAGGCAATCAGGAAGGACGTCAGACCAGTGAAACAGGAGGAAGGGCAAGTGATCTGAAACGAGAGGCAGAGTCAGCGTTTCAAAATAAAACAGGAAATGAAAAAACAGGAAACCAGAGGAAACCCAGACAAGACTTCACCCAGGTGTGAAAAGATTAAAGTGTGTGTTCTACATAGATCAGTGGTTCTCAATTATTTTCTGTCACGCCCCCTTGAGGGGACAAACAATATTCAAACACACCCCTCAATTGAAGTCCTAATGAGAACTTGACAGTAATTATTTACTAATGTATATCGTGAACTGGAGGGTTACATATGTGTACTTTGTCATGTCTTCTGTTTACCATCGAGCTGGAAGCTTGTGTATCGTTCAAGATATCTCTATATATATATATATATATATGTATATATATATATATATATACTTTAATTTCAGTTTTCATTTATTTACACATATACACACACATAACATTCCTCCACTCATTGTTGTATTTGAAAGTGCAATGCTTTGCAGTCAGAAGCACAGCCTTTTGGGGAGCATAGGCATGGGCAGCATCTGTAAAATTTAATTTGCGGGAAAGGAGTGAGTTTAGGGTTGAATTGTCCGTCCTCGTTTTATTTTCTGTCACTATCTTTCTAACCATGCTGAACACCCTCTCTGATGATGCATTGCTTTGTGGCACGCACAAAAGTGCCTTCATCAAATGGAATCTTCCATCGCTCCCTCGCATACCCCTTCCCCTTCGAGCTGTCCTGGATGACCTGAAATTCTTGTTTCCAATCATTTTGGAACTTGCAAGCGTACTCTCCACCATCCACTGCTAGCTCGCCATTGACGTAATGGGCACCCCTGGAGTAGAAGTAACAAATAGTCAATCAACCAAAATAAAGAACTCTTTTGATATGAAATTCTAACAAACACAATACTTCCATAACAAAATAAAAACATTCCGAAATATTAATAAAATGCCTTTTTAGCTCCGTTACACACTACTACTACTACTACACAATTGTTATCCCATTGCATTGAGTTTTTTCTTGCCCTGATGTGGGATCTGAGCCAAGGATGTCGTTGTGGCTTGTGCAGCCCTTTGAGACAGTCATTGGGGCTACAAAAGTAAAAATTGATTGATTGCCTACCGCATCCAATGACATTAAAAATTTGGCATGTTTTATAACCAACGATGATGAGAATGACAAATTGTTTGGTTTAAAAATGGCTCTGCGACATTAAATCCAAATCCAAACGCTGGATTAGGGGATTCCTGATGTCACATTCAGCATTTGATGTCATGCTCTGGCATTCTCAGGCTGTCTATCATGAAGTCACACTCTCATATTCATGTTGTCACCTTTTCCTTCCAGAGCAGTTCACGTTCATCTCTCAGAGACACCGAGGCTTTCCCTTCAGTGCGTCTGTGTACCTCAACGGTCTGGCGGTGGCCCGCATCAGCTCGTGCTGCGAGTACCGCTACGCACCCGGCTTCCAGCAGGGAAGGAAAAGCTGCTTCAGGCTGTCCCGGCTGGCTGGTGGGACGCCTTGTCACAGGTTCTGACACCACAATGGAAAACATGAGCGACTGAAAGCTAATTTTTCATCCTCCTTAGGTGTGCGAGTCTTCCAGGCAAAACCATCTCCTGCCAGAAACTGAACGGCAACACAAAGGAGAGCTTTGTTCTCCCGCCACTACCGAGCTCTGGCAGTGGTATAAAGATTCTTCCAGAAGTTATTTCAGCCTGTGTTAGACCTGATCATGATTGATTACTAACTTGAGTTTGTTTCCAAGTCCTTACTGTAAGCCCAGTGGAGCCGTGTCAGTCATCCCCTCTGTTCATTCCGACCAAGCCGCTGAATAAATCGGCGAGGAGGACAAGGAGGCCCATCAAGGATGGCGGCGGTGGGTCTACGGACAGCGAGGGCCCTGCTGGGACTCGAGAGACCTCCAAGAAGAAACGGCACAAGGGTCGTCGGAAACAAAGCAAAGACAAGACGGCCCCAGGGGAAGAGGGTGCTGAGGGTTCCCGGGGGTTTCACCGGGCTCGGATTTCTACGGCCAGACTGGAAAACACAGAAACAAGCAAAACGGAGCTGCTGAACCCGAACAAGACTGGCAAAGTCCTTGGTAAGGATCTGCAACATGGAAAAATACAGAAGAACCACATAATTTAACTGTCATTGTGGGGATAACATGGCAAAGAACAACAGTGGTTTTTTATGTTCTTCAAGAATCGTTACAGGATGAGGAAGTGCCGACTCAGCAGAAGTGGGAGCAGCGGAGGAAGTGGAATGGGGAAAGCAGAGACGGGGACGGGCCGAGGGACGTCTGCGGAGAATGCTTGCAGATGAGCGCCGCGCTGGACACACGCCTAAACAAGCACTCCTGGTTCCAAGCAAACAGTGAGCGAGGAAACTGCAGCACAGGAGGGGCAAAGGTCAAACGTCTCACAGAAGACTCAATAAATACACGATCGGCTCCACGGGCCTCATGGATTTAGAGCTGTGTGGATCTCCTACTAGAAAATGGCGTACGCTCAAATGCAGAAAAGCGCATTTTGTTTTTTTGCATCCGTTTATTGTGCATGTTTTCCTGGCTAAGACACGCCTCCTATTCAAATATTCAAATCATAGTTAAATTAGCCATGTGCCTGAGATCCTACACTCTACCCAATCAGAATCCACCGCCAATGAGTAGGAGGCACACTTTTTGAACAAAACCTGTAGTACTCGAAAAAAATAGTCTTTGCAATGATATGTAAAACTTTAAAAGAGGTGGGTGACTTTGATTACCCCCAATTAAAAATATAATTTGTCAGTTACAACAAAATGTGTTGATACAGTAGCCTGCTCACAGCCAGATTAGAGTTTCATGTGAAAATTATGCAATATTTGCTTTGGAAATATTGGCGGATTCTTACAGAACATCCACAAAGCCAGTCTTTTCACGTATACCACTCCATCTGGAAAGAGCGGGTAACTTTCCGTCCTGCTGATTGAAACAAACCATTCCGCTCCGGCGTTGGTCTTCCTTTAGTAATTATCTCCTGCTTCGATTGAAAGTCCACTTTAGAAAACTGTTTAAGTGCGGAAATGTAGTCATCCATATTGAAAGTCGGGGTGCACAAGACGGAAAAAATAAGTCGCTGCAGCACTTAAACGCTTACACCACCGTATGTCTAGGATCATGAGCGCCCCTATTGTGAGACATGAGAACTGTTTGCCTCACCTCAGACTTTTTTGAACATTTTTAACACTCAGCAACACACCAGACAAGAACGCGCTCTGGCCGCACGGCAGACAGAGAAGTCAACGAGAGATTGCGAAAATTCAGCGATTTTGAAAAAAAAAAAAATATCCAAATTTGTGAAGCTAAATACAAATTTTAAATTAACAATTACAATTGTTTTAACATTATATATATTTTTTTTTTCTGCATGATCACAGGTGAGGCACTGCCTCCCCTGCCTCCCCTGACTGCAAGTCACTGATTTCTCCATACAGTACATAAACAGCTTTGATACATGTTTATATTACTTAAAAGAAAACTGGTTTTGTTTAGTAAAATTCTAGCCAAACATTTAATAAAGTCAGATAAAATAAGGTAACAAGAGAAGTATCCAACACTTCGCTTTTCTAGAGTAAATCTGTATGGCAGATATGGGCATTTACCATCTATATCAAAACTATGATTTGCCTGAGTGGCTAGACAGGACGGATTGAAAAAACAAAAAAAAATATATAAAACAAACATTTTTAATCGATTAAGAATAGTTAAACATTGTAATATTTCTTTAACCCCTAGTAATTAGTGCCTGACTCTTTAACCTGGCAGAAGATGACACACAACTGTAGGTTTTGATGCTACAGGGCTAGAAATGATAAAAAGATCAACACATTGTGTCCCCTATAGGTTCACAACGCTGAGGTGTAAACATTATCGGAACACAAACAGCCTACTCATGTCTTAGAACATAGTTATCCTTCGTCCTTTGAATATTGGGACTCCGCTATACTGGTGGGACACCCTGTCACTGGTGTGATCTCAGAACACCAGTGACAGGACAAATCTGCCTTCTTCTCCTCTTGGCCAAAAACACTTTGGCACTAACACGTTGCCATGTTTCCAACCTATTGGAATGTGAAGGGAACTCACATGGCTTCATTCTTTACACTTTACCTGACATGTGAAACGTGACCAATTTGGGGGGGTGCACTATACACTCTTGCCAAATGGCTGTAGAGTGTTGAATATCGTAAAACGTGTTTATGTGGCAGTTCAACTTTGACCACAGCGTCAGTATGTAGAGTGGCGCTTTCCAACATTGTAAAAATGATGAACACCCCCTCTTCCTCTCACGTGAGATCCACCCAGGAATGGGGCAATATGAAACCCTTCCCTACTGTACTCAAGATGCACCGACATAAAAATTTTTGTCCAAAACCTAAAATAAGGAGACCGAGGCCGAAAAACAAAACACCAAAATAAATGATCATGCCAATCATTATTATTACCATTGAATGTATGTTTATTTAAGTTAAAGTGCCAATGATTGTTATGAGTGTTAACTAACCTCACAAAAATCAACGCAAATTAATATTCACCCTTCAAAGAATAGAACAATTTAAAAATTAGGAACAGATTTATTTACCAGCGGTATTGTAAGACTATATAATAAAAACAATATATTGAACAATAATGATCCAATAATAATGGATAGGCCAAACACTGAATGGTGCCAGAAACAAAATGGAGGCGCTCCAAAGGAAAAGCACAGAGTGAGTTAGTTAACTGCAGCAAAACTAGACAGTCATTGTATAAAATGGGTTAAAATTGAATTGAATGAAGATACAGAATAGACAATTATTGTAACTACCAAATTTTACAGAAAATAGAGTCTACCGAAAAATCCGCGCCCACTAAATTTTAGAAGACAAAAATATTTTTCTTTACGTTATGAATTATTTAAATAGTAAGATTCTGTAAATGTTTCTTTACATTCCTTATTGTTGTTTCCAAATGGTGTCTGTAACGCGGCAGTAAAACGGGTTATTAAACAAAACCAAAGTCATGGTCATAGACTCACTAGCTGCGCAAGCTAGCTCTCCAATCACCTAAACAGAATCAATAACTCCACGGTGACGTTTCGGTGAGTTTACTTGGGAATTTGTGAAACTGAAACAACACAAAGAGAATGCTGTTGTAAGTTAATAATACTAACACAGACACTCGTAAACCTGTTAGCATATTAGCTAAGATTACTTTACGATAGCACGTACAAATATGCATGAAAACACTCCAACAGACATCACACAGATTTAGTTACAGTATATACTATCTCCTTGTCCCATTGGGTTGAGTTTTTTTTTCTTGCCCTAGATTGGGATCAGACCCCAGAATGTTGTCGTGGCTTGTGCAGCCCTTTGGGGCATTTGTGATTAAAGGTTATGTAAGTAAACTTTGATTGATTGTTTGATTGATTGATTTATTGATAAATGCTCAACTTTGTCCCGCCCACAGGGCGTCAGCATCTCGAGGAGTCTATAAAAGGTGGGCTGGCATGGATTAGATCCTCAGTCTGAGCCTGAATCGCCTTTTTGACCGGAAACAAAGGATCGAATCGTCAATTTTAAAATATGAACCACTGCCAGAGCCTTTTAAAAGTTCCTTTCTATTGTTCCGAGTTGATATGGAATATTTTACAATCCTTTAAGTGAAGTTTTCTTCTTTTTAAAACGACTTGCATCAAATCTAGTTTTCTCGTGTTTTTGGAGTAAGTACTCACGTGACTATGTATTTCCCTATTCAAATCTAAACATTAACTGCCTAAATATAAAACCATGAATTTGCCATGAAACATTTTTCATATATCAAGTGCATCCTCTAACAATACATATGTCAAAAACCCTAAACAGATTGTATTTAAGTTCAGAGGCTTAACTGTATTTACACTGTGACCACCACAGTGAGCCCTAAGATGAATGGCATCATCCCTTGGTGTTGTTTTTATTGTTCTTCTCTGTTGTTTTTTTGCAAAGTGCTGGAGAGGCGTCGGCTCCAGAAGAGACTGTCGTCGGGCCTCAAAGCCACGAGTTCAGATGTGGAGCTGAGCGCAGAAAGTGATGGCGTCTTGGAGCCGGAGAAAGAGGCGGAGAAGAAGGAAAAGGCTGGCGAAGAAAAGCCAAGCCTTAAAGCTCAGGTGTGTTTAAAGTTTACAGAACAGTAGGGCAGGGTTTTTTAACCATAGGGCCGGGTTGCCGAAAAAGACGTGTTCCGTATGGGCCACAGTGGTTCTCAGTTGCAATACATTTTTCCCCCACTTGTGGAAGTAATGACAATATCAAACAAACTGACTAACAAACAAATATGACTAAATTATTTCCATTTGCACCTATATTTTATTTATAGTTTATTTAAGAAACATGTTTTTATGATTTAGTTAGCTAGAATGAATTTATTCTAGCACTATGTGATAGTATGCAAAAAATTTAAAGAAATAAAAAATCAGTCCCTTCTTTTGCAGTATATTGGATGAGTATTTATTTTGTAATCAGTCCGACCTAAGCCTTGGTAATAATTTTAGTTATTAACACATACTTTCATATCATTTGACAAGGTTTATCTATCCTGTTAAAGTGTAAGTAAATTAGATATAATTATTGAATATGATAAGTGAAGGGTAAGATTGCTAATTCAGTGTTGACATTCTGTACTAGAAAAGCTGGGCCCCGAGATGAACAAGGTTAAGAACCCCTGCAGCAGAGTATTGGCTACCTCATTTTAGCCAAATGCTGCAGCAGAGATGACTCACAATTGTTGCTTCCATTCTAAAAAGAAAAAAAAGAAAAGATAAAATGGAGGCGTGTGTTCACAGATTTTCTAATTAGGGACTCTGCATAAAACCCATTAAGCCCCCTCCTTAAAACACAGATGGCACTAAAAGGAAGGTCCAGTGTGGATTGTTATTCCCTTCCTTCAACAGGGGGCAGTATATCTATATATATGAAAACACAGCAGAATTTCCTGGAGACCATTTCTCATTTTGGACAATCTGAAAAGGGACAAGCGGTAGAAAATGGATGGATGAATGGATGATTGTTAACATTTTTGAAAAGAGCTACGATGATGTTCTTATACTGTAAGTCATTTATTTCTGACTGATTTGGGGTCAGTCTCGCGCTTGAAATACTTCCAAATGTGCTGTACTTGGAAATTGTACAACAATTCCTACAGTTTCCTTTTCAATCCCCAGGTGCCTTAATGGAAGCATTAAAAGTAGGGCTGGAACTGTTAAAAAAAATAACTTCTGTGACACCGTTCTGTTTAATATCCCTGAATATCACACACACCAACAATCTAGTCCTTTGCAATTTTTAAATGTTGGAAGAAGTAAACATTCTCGCAGCCGCGGCTAAAAATAGTATAATTTGTCTATAAAATTGCTATAAGTACACCTCTGCATAACATTGCATCCTTATAACATTAAAGACAACAAAACCTAACTTACAACAAAGAATAACTTCAACATTGTTTTTAGCCCAAACATGTAATCTTTCCTTAAACTATCAACATATTTTGACCGACTTGAACCAATAGAGAATGAAAAAAATAATTGATAAACAACTTACACTATATGACACACTTTAACCTACAAAACAAAACGTAATAAAATATATTTTGTCCTTAATGGTTACAGTGAGCACGTTGTGTTGTGCACATCTTCTTCAAGTGGGCTTTGAGGTTGTATACTGAATGATACTGATAAAGTATCATGCACCCACACCACTGTTTGACAAAGACAGCAATAATCCCACATTACCAGTTGGGGTTCTTACAAAAACATCGTATAAAACAATTCTAGAAAAGGTCGAAAAACAAAAAAACCTAACTGTTTATGATGCTCACTAGGCGTCCCAGGAACAAACCTAATTTTGTGACATTGTGAGCGACAAGTCGTGTTTAAAATCACGGTAACTACCAGTGATGGCCAAGAACAAGCTACATGTAGCTAAGCTACATAGCTTAATTACATTTTCCAGTAGTAGGCGGTAGTTTAGCTACTTTTTTGAGGAGTAGCTTTTCCTGTAGCTAAGCTACTTTCAGAGACATGTAGCGAGTAGTTTAGCTACAAAGCTACAAGTTACAAAGAGAGAAAATTGACTGTGATTCCAGGCACGAAAAATGGAAAATATCCCATGAGCTGGATGATTAACAACATCCATGATGACTGGTTGGTGTTGGTATGAGTCACAATGGGCTAAGGTTAAAGAGAAACATTACGGACTGTCCAATCAGAGGCAAGATAAGACAGGTCATCGAAACTAGTAAGCAAAGTTATAACAGTCACTCACGAGAAAGTCAGAGACAGAGGGACGCTTCAAGCTGACCACTCAAACAACACACAAGTCATTGTTTTTTGTCAGCATAGATAAATGCTGTTTTTGACAGGAGGTAGAGAACATGAATATCTTTATAGGGGTGGGTCAAACAGCCCTGCGATGAGGTGGTGACTTGTCCAGGGTGTACCCCACCTACCGCCCGAATGCAGCTGAGATACGCTCCAGCGACCCCCCGCGACCCCAATAGAGACAAGCGGTAGGAAAATGGATGGATGGATGGGTGGGTCAAAGAAAAGGCAAACTATTTAAATACATACAGTGGGGACACCTACAGGAAGTTGTAGGGTGTCCCCAGCTAAATGACGGATAGTGAATAGTAATATTTGTACACTCTCAGTTACATGAACATTGATATTACTGTATATATTTGGACATTTGATATACATTTTGTTAAATGTAGCTTTGATGTAGCTAGCTACTTTTGCCAAGTAGCTTGCTACAATTCTTTGGGTATAGCGTCCCATGTAGCTTAAATACATTTAATCGAGAGTAACTTGTAGTTTAGCTTGCTACATTTACCAAGTAGCTTGCCCATCACTGGTAACTACCAACTTGTCACGGAGCATGCGCATTCCCGCATGTCATATGCTGCAAGCGCTGCCGGCACTTTGCTTGCTCTTCCCGGATCGCGGCCCCGCACCTGCACCATTGCAGGTAATATGCAATCAATACACCTGGTTCTGATGAGAGCCAAAGGCATAAACACCAGCGTACCCGAAGATCCAGTGCCGGAACTTAGTTCACTCCCCATAGTAAGAATCCCGTCTCTGGCTTCCCTCTGCGTACTTGCTCTCTCTTTACTTTCCCTGTGCCCGTGTCTTATGTCCTCTGTGTTCCCCGCAGTGTTCCCTCTGTTTCCCGTGATTGAGCGTTGTGCCTCAACTTCCCACCAGGTTCTGGACTGCTTCCCTCTATCCTTGACCTCGATCCCTGGACACGGACCTCGTTGCCTCTCTCCAGCCCCCGACCTCTCACTTGGCCACGGACTGCCTTCTTGTCTTGACCCTCTAGTCTGTCAAAGGATTCATCCAACAAGCACATACAAAAACCTCTAGTAACATTTACATTGTTAATTCGTCACATTGTCCTACACCATTCACATGGAGTAGCATACACACCCCAATGCATAATCAGCGTCAATAAACCTATTGAACTGATTCCTGCAGTTGTGTAGTCTCCTACCCCCGCCGTACGTAACAGTACATTCCGGCCAAATATGTCAGAACCAGACGACACAGGCAGATCCCAGTCTGCACCCCTGTCATGACCCCCCAGGACACCTGAACTCGCAACCATGCAAGCGGTACTTCACGAACACCAGGCTCGGTTCTCCCACCTGGAAAACAGACTGGAGGGCGTTTTCGCCAACTTGATTGCAAGGCTGGACAACCTCCGCCCGTATCAGGCTTCTGAACCCATGGCTAGTGCTAACACCACTCCAGTGAATAGACCTTGGGACACCACTCATGTCCGAGAACCCAAGATTGTTAGTCCGAGGCTCTTCGATGGGGACTTTGAACTTTGTAGAGGGTTTTTGGTCCAGTACGACTTGATTTTTAAGCTCCGACCCTCACACGATTCCTCCGACAAAGTGCAGATAGCCTTAATTGTTTTCCTTTGCTGACGGGGCAGGCACTCAAGTGGGCCACAGTGGCTGTGGACAGGACTTTGGGCAAGGGCACCAACTACGCTGCATTCCAGGCCAAGTTCCAGACTGTGTTCGATCGACTCGACAGGTCGTCTGCACACTATCCGACTAAGCTTCCGCTTGGTCGCAGCCTACATCCTCCAATTCTGCACCCTTGCGGCAGACAGCGGATGGGATGACAGGGCTCTCCAGAGCGCGTTCTGATGAGGGCTGACGGGGAAAATCAAGGATGGCCTGCTGAAGGACAGACCCACCTCCTGCCAAGCTTTCATCGATCTTGCACTCCTCAACGACCAGAGACTTGCGAAACGAGCAGCTGAGAGAGTGCATGGGGCCGCTACCTTCACTCCTGTGGTCCAGCTCCACCTACCTGCCAGACCTCCGTCATCCAACCTGTTCCTCCACTCGCGCCGATAACGACCACTGAGCCCATGCAGTTGGGAAGATTGCGCCTAGCGACCGATGTGAGAAAGTGAAGCTATAGGCAGCGTCTTTGCCTTTACTGTGGTCTGGCAGGACACACAATCCGCGACTGTCCATCGAGGCCAAAAGACCAGGCTCACCAGCAAAGGGGGTCCTGGTGAGTCATATGTATTTTGCCCCAGGAGAGGAAGGACCTAGGTATCCTGTTTCCCGCTACACTGTCGTGGAACGCTAGGACCGTGCGAGTGGGTGCCTACTTGAACTATGGAGCGGACAAGAGTCTCTTTGACCATGAGTTCGCCCGGCAAGCAGGATTTCCGCTTATCCCTTTGGAGACTTTTCTTCCTGCTCAAGCTCTGGATGGATGCCATTTAGGGCCCATAAGACAACGCACGGAGCCCCTATCACTGACCCTCTCAGGTAGCATTGTGGATACTCTCAGTTTTTAGGTGCTTGACGCCCCCGTCACTCTTCTAGTCCTCGGGAGATCATGGCTGTGGCAGCACGACCCACACATCTCCTGGACCACTGGCAAGATCATGGCCTGGAGCACCCCTTGACACCCCCATTGCCTCAGATCTGCAGTTCCCTCGATCAGCAGACCCAAGCCCAACATTCAGCCCATGGACTTAGCCAAGATACCTGCCATCTACCCCGATCTTTCCGCTGTCTTCAGAAAGGAACGCGCGCTTGCCCTTCCCCCCCACAGACCCTATGACTGCGCCATCAAACTGCTACCCAAAGCTGTCCTGCCGTCCAGCTGTTAGTTCAATCTGTCACTCCCTGAGAAGGAAGCCATGAAGAACTATATTACAGAGTCCCTGGCTTCTGGAATCATCATCCCTTCCAAGTCTCCGCTGCCTGCAGGTTTCTTTTTTGTTAGCAAAAAGGACTGCTCATACTTGTTCTTACTATCAAGAACAAGTACTCTCTACCCCTGCTGAACTCATCCTTTGAGCCTTTTGCACCTGCTACCATCTTCACCAAAGTGGACTTACGGAACGCCTATCATCTGGTGCGAAACAAGGAGGGCTATGAGTGGAAAACTGCGTTCAACACCTACTTAGGACATTTTGAATACTGTGTTATGCCTTTCGGACTCACCAACGCAGCAGCTGTCTTCCAGACGCTGGTTAATGACATTCTTAGGGATATGATTGATCGCTTTGTGATTGTTTATCTGGACCATATTTAGTTTTTTTATCGCAGCCTGAAGGAGCATCAACAACACGTCCTGCAGCGCCTGCTGGAGAATTGTCTGTTCGTTAAGGCCGAAAAGTGTGAGTTCCACGCACCTTCTGTGGGGTTTCTTGGATTTGTGGTCAAGAGAGATTACATGAGAGCTGACCCCAAGAAAGTCTAGGCAGTATTGGCTTGGCCTCAACCATCCACCAGGACCGAACTATGGAGGTTCCTAGGATTCGCTGGCTTCTACTGTCAATTCATCCGAGATTTCAGCAAGGTAGCCGCACCACTACATTCACTTACCTCAACCAATATTCCCTTCCAGTGGACTGAAGAGGCCAGTGAAGGCTTCAAGGGACTCAAAGAGAGCTTCATCTCTGCTCCATTCCTCATCCACCCGGACATGGACTCTGCCTTCTTGGTGCTCCAGGACTGACAATCTGGTTCACCCCTGTGACTATTTTTCCAGGCGACTTTCCCCGGCTGAGCGGAACTACGATGCAGGGAATAGAGAACTACTGGCAGTACACAAGGCCTTGGTGGAATGGAGGCACTGGCTGGAAGGAACCAGGCATCAGTTTCAGAGGCCTGACCGACCACAGCAACCTTCTCCACATCTACTCAGCCAGCGGTGTCAGAGGGTGTGGATAGCCGCCCGTGCGGCACTTAAAGGGCGTGCAGAAGATGCGCCGGACTGCACCTTCTAACTGGTTATGTTGCCTGCCAAAAACCTCAGCCTCCAGGTTCCATCTCAAAAATTTGGCCCACACTATATTGGACCTTACTCTCTTGTTTCCGTGGTTAATCCTACATCTGTCAAGTTGGCTCTCCCACCCTCGGTCAAGCGACACCCGGTAGTTCATGTCTCCCAAGTAAAGCTGGTAGCGGAGAGCACTTTGTCCCCTTCTACCCCCGCCCCCTCCTAAGTTCTTGGAGAATCGCGACCCCGTGTGGACGGTCAAAAAGATCCTAAGGGTGCGTTGGTAGGGTACGGGGCTTGTACACCTGGTTGACTGGGAAGGATATGGACCGGAGGACAGATCTAAGGTGCCAGCCTCCTACCTTGCAGACACTTCTCTTCTTGAGGATTTCTACCGTGCCAACTCAAATGATCCCTGTCGCTTGTCAGGGGTCTCGCCTAAGATCCAGTGCCTGAACGTAAGCATCTTGTCTCTGGCTTCCCTCTGAGTACTTGCTCTCTCTGTGCTTTGCCTGTGCCCGTGTCTTATATCCTCTGTGTTCCCAGCAGTGTTCCCTCTGTTTCCCGTGATCGAGCTGTGTGCCTCGACTTCCCACCGGTTTTCTAAACTGCTTCCCTCCACCCTCAACCCGCGCTTGGACACGGACCTTGTTGCCTCTCTCCAGCCCCGACCTCTCACTTGCCCACGGACTGCCTTCTTGTCTTGCCCCTCTGCTCTGTCGAAGGATTTATCCACCACGCACATACAACAACCTCTGATAACATATAAATTGTTAATTCTTCACATCGTCTTACACCATTCACATAGAGTAGCATGCACACACCAACGCATAGTCAGTGTCAGTAAACCTATTGAACTGATTCCTGCTGTTGTGATACTTTTGCTATAAAAAAACAAGTGGAATAAAACAGAGAAAACACTAATATCACACATTCAGGCTATTTTTTAACTTTAATTGCTCAAAATAATAATAATAAAACAAAATCTATGTTTTTATGAATTGACATATTTAAGGCTCTGATTACTTCACATCAAATATTACACTTTGAAATATGTTTTGACGAAAATATTGCACGTTTTACATATGTTTTCTTTGACAAAATAAATAAAACATAAAACACATTTGAAAAAACAACCACTTTTAATCAATGGATTGATCAAAAGTTGATGTAGAAATTCAAGCATTGAAGGTAAAAAGATATTTAAAAAATAATATTATATATGACTTATTCTTAACATTTTTAGGAGTGGGGCCCTTTTGGGTACCGAAAACCTTTGGTGTAATTTTTTTTTTAATCTGACATTGCTCAAATAATAATGTCTCAAAATCAATGTTATGAATTATTAAACTGTTCAAGGCTCCAATTACTTCACATCAATAATTCCTCTTTGAGAGGGGAACATTTCATATTTGCTGTTTCTGATACAAAAAACAATGTGGTTTTATTTCACAGAAAGAGCATAAAACTGTTTTTTTTTTTTTTTAAATGTTACTTTATATCAACGGCTGGATCTTAAGTTAAATGAGAGACTGACGCATTAAAAAGTACAACAACAAAAAAGACTTAAAACTGTTATGACTGAGACCCTTCAACATATATGAAACATCCAAATATTGTATTGTTTTCAAATAAAAACATAACAAAATGGTCCCAGCATCCTTTGATTTTTCAGCATGTGGGCCTCAGTGGAAAAAGTTTGGACAGCTGTGGTCTACATTGGTACTGGTCAGAAATACACTTTAAAATAATGACTTACTTACACTGTCAGCTCTTAATCATGTTAGACCCGCTCGACATCCATTGCTTTCCTCCTCTCTAAGGTTCTCATAATCATTATTGTCACAGACGTCCCACTGGATCATTATTGTCACCGATGTCCCACTGGGTGTGAGTTTTCCTTGCCCTTATGTGGGCCTACCGAGGATGTCGTGGTGGTTTGTGCAGCCCTTTGAGACACTAGTGATTTAGGGCTATATAAGTAAACATTGATTGATTGAATCTGGTAGATGGGTATTTACTCATACTCAGTAGAGTGAGCTGGCTCATTTCGACAAAACACCTGTGCTGATGAATTGTCGTGTTTGCCCTGTTTCTTTTTTTCAAATCAGGGTGCAAGAGGGTTCATTCTGTGCATGATTCTCTCTGAGGTTATGCGCTTTGTGATGAGTAAATCAAGGGAATCCAATTACTTCAGTGAGTGACTCATAGGGGCCCAAGTCAGTGAAGAGACCCATGTTTACCATCAGACACACACACACACACACACACACACACACACACACACACACACACACACACACACACACACACACACACACACACACACACACACACACACACACACACACACACACACACACACACTCCATCCATCTATCCATCTTCTTCCGCTTATCCGAGGTCGGGTCGCGGGGGCAGAAGCTTAAGCAGGGAAGCCCAGACATCCCTCTCCCCAGCCACTTCGTCCAACTCTTCCCGGGGGATCCCGAGGCGTTCCCAGGCCAGCCGGGAGAGATAGTCTTCCCAACGTGCCCTGGGTCTTCCCCGTGGCCTCCTACCTCCCTAGGGAGGCGTTCGGGTGGAATGCTGACCAGATGCCCGAACCACCTCATCTGGCTCCTCTCATTGTGGAGGAGCAGCGGCTTTACATTGAGCTCCACCCGGATGGCAGAGCCTCTCACTCTATCTCAAGGGAGAGTCCCGCCACCCAGCGGGGGAAACTCATTTCGGCGGCTTGTACGCGTGATCTTGTCCTTTCGGTTATAACCCAAAGCTCATGACCATCGATGAGGATGGGAACGTAGATCCACCAGTAAATTGAAAGCTTTGCCTTCTGGATCAGCTCCTTCTTCACCAGAACGGATGGATACAGCGTCCGCATTACTGAAGACGCCGCACCGATCCACCTGTCGATCTCACGATTTACTCTTCCCTCACTCGTGAACAAGACTCCGAGGTACTTTAACTCCTCCACTTGGAGCAGGGTCTCCTCCCCAACCCGGAGATGGCACTCCACCCTTTTCCGGGCGAGAACCATGGACTCAGACTTGGAGGTGCTGATTTTCATCCCAGAACGCTTCACACCCGGCTGTGAACCGCTCCAGTGAGAACTGAAGATTTTGGCCAGATGAAGCCATCAGGACCACATCATCTGCAAATAGCAGAGGCCTAATCCTGCAGCCACCAAACCAGATACCCTCAATGCCCTGACTGCGCCTAGAAATTCTGTCCATAAAAGTTATGAACAGAATCAGTGACAAAGGACAGCCCTGGCGGAGTCCAACCCTCACTGGAAAAGGGTCCGACTTACTGCCAGCAATGCGGACAAAGCTCTTGCACTGATTATACAGGGAGCGGACCGCCACAATAAGACAGTCCGTTACCCCATACTCTCTGAGCACTCCCCACAGGACTTCCCGGGGTACACAGTCGAATGCCTTCTCCAAGTCCACAAAGTACATGTAGACTGTTTGGGGCAACTCCCATGCACCCTCAGGGACCCTGCCGAGAGTATAGAGCTGGTCCACAGTTTCATGACCAGGACGAAAACCACACTGTTCTTCCTGAATCCGAGGTTCGACTATCCAACATAGCCTCCTCTCCAGTACACCTGAATAGACCTTACCTTAGGCTGAGGAGCGTGATCCCACGATAGTTGGAACACACCCTCCGGTTCCCCTTCCCAAAGAGAGGAACTACCGTCCCGGTCTGCCAATCCAGAGGTACCACCCCCGATGTCCACGCGATGTTGCACAGTCTTATCAACCAAGACAGCCCCACAGCATCCAGAGCCATAAGGAGCTCCAGGCGGGTCTCATCCACCCCCGGGCCTTACCACCGAGGAGCTTTTTAACTACCTCAGCAACCTCAGCCCCAGAAATAGGAGAGCCCACCACAGAGTCCCCAGGCACTGCTTACTCATGGGAAGACGTGCTGGTTGGACTGAGGAGGTCTTTGAAGTATTCCCTCCACCGATCCACTACATCCGCAGTCGAAGTCAGCAGAACACCATGCCCACCATACACGGTGTTGACAGTGTTTCCCTCTCCTGAGGCGGCGGGTGGTGGTCCAGAATCGCTTCGAAGCTTTTCGGAAGTCATTTTCCATTGCTTACCCGAATTCCTCCTATGTCCGAGTTTTTGCCTCCGCGACCGCCGAAGCCGCACACCGCTTGGCCTGTCAGTACCTGTCTGCTTCCTCCGGAGTCCTATGAGCCAAAAGAGCCCGATAGGACTCTTTTTTCAGCTTGACGGCATCCCTTACGACTGGTGTTCACCAGCGGGTTGTAGGATTACCGCCACGACAGGCACCAACCACCTTGCGGCCACAGCTCCAATCAGCCGCCTCAACAATAGAGGTACGGAACATCGTCCACTCGGACTGAATGTCCATCGCCTCCCTCGTGACATGTTCAAAGTTCTTCCGGAGGTGGGAATTGAAATTCTCTCTGACAGGAAACTCTGCCAGACGTTCCCAGCAAACCCTCACAATTCGTTTGGGCCTGCCAGGTCTGTCTGGCATCCTCCCCCACCATCGCAGCCAACTCAACACCAGGTGGTGATCGGTAGAAAGCTCCGCCCCTCTCTTCACCTGAGTGTCCAAATCATGAGACCACAAATCCGATGACACAACTACAAAGTCGATCAGGGAACTGCGGCCTTGGGTGTCCTGGTGTCAAGTGCACATATGGACACCCTTATGTTTGAACATGGTGTTTGTTATGGACAATCTGTGACGAGCACAAAAGTCCAATGACAAAACACTACTCGGGTTTGGATCCAGGCGGCCATTCTTCCGAATCACGCCTCTCCAGGTTTCACTGTCGTTGCCAACCTGAGCATTAAAGTCCCCCAGTAGAACGAGGGAGTCACCCGGGGGAGCACTCTTGAGTGAATCCAAATAGGGTGGGTACTCTGAGCTGCTGTTTGGCGCGTAAGCGCAAACAACAGTCAGGACCCGTCCCCCCAGCCGAAGGCGGAGGGAAGCTACCATCTCGTCCACCGAGTTGAACTCCAACGTGCAGGCTTTGAGCCGGGGGGGAAAAGAGAATTGCCACCCCAGCCCGTCGCCTCTCACTGCCGGCAGCACCAGCGTGGAAGAGAGTTCAGCCCCTCTCAAGAGAACTGGTTCCAGAGCCCTTGCTGTGCGTGGAAGTGAGTCCGACTAAATCTAGTCAGAACTTCTCCACCTCACGCACTAGCTCAGGCTCCTTTCCGCCCAGTGAGGTGACGTTCCACGTCCCAAGAGCTAGCTTATGTAGCCGAGGATCGGACCGCCAAGTGCCCTGCCTTCGGTTGCTGCCCAGCTCACACTGCACCCAACCTCTATGGCCCCTGCTATGGGCAGTGATTCCATAGCAGGGGCCACACACTCTTGTACACACTCTTGTATTTGATACCTTCTTGAGACCTCCGAAAAATGTCCACATCTTTAGGACCACCCTTTCTAGATACAAACCCCGTTTCCATATGAGTTGGGAAATTGTGTTAGATGTAAATATAAACAGAATACAATGATTTGCAAATCATTTTAAACCCATATTCAGTTGAATATGCTACAAAGACCAAATATTTGATGTTCAAACTGATAAACTTTGTTTGTGTGCAAATAATCATTAACTTTAGAATTTGTTGCCAGCAACATGCGACAAAGAAGTTGGGAAAGGTGGCAATAAATACTGATAAAGTTGAGAAATGCTCATCAAACACTTCTTTAAAACATCCTACAGGTGTGCAGGCTAATTGGAAACAGGTGGGTGCCATGATTGGGTATAATAGCAGCATCCATGAAATGCTAAGTAATTCACAAACAAGGATGGGGCGAGGGTCACCAATTTGTAAGCAAATTGTCGAACAGTTTTAGAACAACATTTCTCAACGAGCTATCGCAAGGAATTTAGGGATTTTACCATCTACGGTACGTAAAATCATCAAAGGTTCAGAGAATCTGGAGAAATCACTGCACGTAAGCGATGATATTACGGTCCTTTGATCCCTCAGGCGGTACTGCATCAAAAACTGACATCAGTGTGTAAAGGATATCACCACATGGGCCCCGGAACACTTCAGAAAACCACAGGCAGTAACTACAGTTGGTTGCTACATCTGTAAGTGCAAGTTAAAACTCTGCTATGCAAAGCAAAACCCATTTATCAACAACACCAAGGAACGCCACTGGCTTCGCTGGGCCCGAGCTCATCTAAGATAGACTGATGGTTGGAAAACTGGGTGGGGATCTCAGGCAACGTTTTAAGCTGGTTCAAGTCATATCTACAAGATAGGAACTATTTTGTTTCCATTGGTGACATGTGGCGTCCCCCAAGGTTCAATCTTGGGGCCGACTTTATTTAACATCTCTATGCTCCCACTAGGTCAAATCATGCAAAATAATAACATTGACCATCATTGCTATGCCGATGACACCCAAACCTATGTAGCGCTAGCACCAAATGACTATCGCCCCATAGATCTTCTGTGCCAGTGCATTGAGCAAGTCAAACACTGGATGTACCAACATTTCCTACAACTAAATGAAGATAAAACTGATATAATTGTTTTCGGTGCCAAAAATAAAGGTTTAAAGTCATCCAACACCTTCAATCACTGTCCCTGAAAACCTCAAATAAAGCCAGAAATCTTGGGGTTATTTTAGATTCTGATGTACATTTCGACAGTCACAACAAATCAGTAACAAAATCGGCCTACTATCACCTCAAAAATGTAACAAGACTTAGAGGGCTCATGTCAGATCAAGACTTAGAAAAACGTGTACATGCCTTTATTACCAGTAGGCTAGACTATTGTAATGGTCTCCTTGCAGGTCTTCCCAAAAAAACTGTCAGGCAGCTACAGCTTCTTCAGAACGCGGGTGCTAGAGTTCTAACAAAGACCAAAAAATGTGAGCACATAACACCAAATCTTAAAGCCTTACATTGGCTCCCTGTACATCAGAGAATTGATTTTAAAATCCTCCTGCTCACATATAAATCACTACATGGTCTATGGCTGAAGTACATCACTGATATGCTCCCCCAATATAAGCTCTCTAGATCACTAAGATCTTCTGAGACCAATCTGTTAGCGGTTCCCAGAGTAAACTCAAATCAAGGGAGAGCATTTTTCAGTCACTACGCAACAAATGGCTGGAATAAACTTCCTGAAGGTGTCAGACTTTCCCAACTCTGACTACTTTTAAAACTAGACTGAAAACTTTTATGTTCACCTTAGCTTTCAGGTAAATCTTTTAATCTTTTAACTTTTAACGTCTGCACAGTTTTTATTTTTATTGTCTGTATTTTAGCTTTGCTTTTATTTTATTTTATTTCACTTTGTTGTCTGTGAATCACTTTGAGTCTGCCTTGTGTATGAAAAGTGCTATACAAATAAAGCTGCCTTGCCATGCCTTGATGCAAAGTGGAAAAGTGTTCTGTGGTCTGACGAGTCCACATTTCAAATTATATTTGGAAACTGTGGACATGGTATCCTCTGGAACGAAGAGGAAAATAACCATCCGGATTGTTCTAGGCACAAAGTTCAAAAGCCAGCATCAGTGATGGTATGGGGGTGTATTAGTGCCCAAGGCATGGGTAACTTACACATCTGTGGAGGCACCATTAATGCTGAATGGTCCATACAGGTTTTGGAGCAACATATGTTGTCATCCAAGCAACGTTATCATGGACGCCTTTGTGTATTTCAGGAAGACAATGCCAAGTCACGTGTTACAACAGCGTGGTTTCGTAGTAAAAGAGTGCGGGTACTTTCTGGCCCGCCTGCAGTCCAGACCTGTCTCCCATCGAAAATGTGCGGCTTATTATGAAGCGTAAAATATGACAGCGGAGACCCCGGACTGTTGAACGACTGAAGCTCTACATAAAACAAGAATGGGAAAGAATTCCACTTTCAAAGCTTCAACTATTAGTTTCCTCAGTTCCCAAATGTTTAATGCAGGGGTGCCCATTACGTCGATCGCGATCGACTGGTCGATCTCGGAGGGTGTGTCAGTCGATCTCAAGCCAGGCATTAAAAAATAGACATAAAAATGAGCAATCATCAATCATACCAAGACTTCACTTTCGTCAGTTGTTTGACATTCTCGGCACCCGAGGATCTTGTGAGATGACGCTGGCTGCTGCGAGCTCATATTTAAGAAAAAAATCACTAACAGGGCGGACGCAGAGAAACACATTTTATTTCTAGAGACTCCGTACCTACTGTCAAAACTCTAAAGACCGACAGCACAGTTCCTGTCTTCACCATAAAAGACCTGTTTCATCCTGCCTGTGCTAACAAAATAAGAGTCTCAGAAAACTAGCGTGCACAAGCTAGCAAGCTACGGAGTTTGATGCCAATGTATTTCTCCCCTGCCCTCAGCGACCGCTTTCTCACTTGCTTGCCCACCCGCACAATCACTGACGTCACTCACCTGCTGCCAGACATTAAAGGGCCACACACATATTCTGCTCTCATAACAAAGTGTTTAAAAACGAGTATGCAGGTTGGACAAATGAGATGCCAAATCCAACCACTTTCATGTGGTATTGGACAGAAAGGAGGACTTTTTTTCCTCCATTTGAAAATGCGGACGTTATCAGCACCACTGTCTAATTCCAATCAATGCAAGTCATCAGAATCAAATACACCAACTTATATTCTTGTCTTCATGAAAGAAAGGAATCTATGTGTGTTAAACATGCTTGTATTATCATTAAACACCATTAACTTTTTAACAAAAATGTCTCTTTCATAAATAAATAAATATAAATTATAAATAGGAATGAGGTAGATCTCCTCGACTTGGTCAATTGAAAAGTAGCTCGCCTGCAGAAAAAGTGTGAGCGCCCATGGTTTAATGAGTGTTGTTAAAAGAAAAGGTGATGTCACACAGTGGTGAACATGCCCTTTCCCCACTACTTTGGCACGTGTTACAGCCATGAAATTCTAAGTTAATTATTATTTGCAAAAAAAAAAAAAGTTTATGAGTTTGAACATCAAATATCTTGTCTTTGTAGTGCATTCAACTGAATATGGGTTGAAAAGGATTTGAAAATAATTGTATTCCGTTTATATTTATATCTAAAACAATTTCCCAACTCATATGGAAATGGGGTTTGTATATGAAGATGTGTATTTACAACAATAATAATATATACATCCATCCATCCAATTTATACCGCTTGTCCCGAATGTACTATGCAAATATGAAAACGCTGTTGTGGAAAATGAGTTGTAATTTTACGAGAAAAAGGTCACAATTTCACAAGAAAAAAATAGAATGTTGGCAGTAATATAATAAAAGTCTTCATTTTACTCAACGGGAGTCAACATTTTACGAGAAAAACTGAACATTTGTGCAATATTATGATTAAAATTGGAATTTTACTCAATAACATATGTAATTTTACAAGAAAAGCTTAACATTTATGTAATTTTATGCAAAGAGTCATAATTTTACTCGACAAAAGTCACAATTTTATAACAAAATAATAATAATTTCACTCCAAAAATGAGCTTCTAATTACAATGGTAAAAAAAACACCAATGAGAAACAAAAGTTGATTGTGTTTTAAAGGGTCACTGGCGTTATCGGTATTCAATATTGGTGCTTGGTTTGGTCTTCAAATAATGTTGACAATGATATTGTGTATCGGCCCAGGTCTTCTAGAGCGACAACAACACGTGCAGACACCATGTGGTGCAAACTTGCCAGGAGATGGCTTGTCCTTAGTTTGGTACTTTGTTCACAGAATTAGTTCAGAAGGAGGCGGTTACCCAGCGGGCACTCAACGCTAAAACAACGTTGAGAACTTGTTGAATTAGGTCCTGATGATGAGCAAATCAGACTTAACATTGAAACAACATGCTTTTTGAAGAAATTTACTCAATGTCGGTTTGTGACGTTGATTAGACCATTGAAATTTGGTCATTTCACAACCAGTATTTTACAACACAAATACAACGTTGAAACAACATGCTTTTTGACGACGTTTAATCGATGTCCGGTTCTGACGTTGATTTGACCATTGAAATTTGGTAATTTCCCAACCACTATTAAACACATGTACAACGTTGAAACAACATGCTTGTTGACGTTTATTCAACGTAAGGTTGTGACGTTGATTTGACCATTGAAATTTGGTACTTTCCCAGCAAATATTCTACAACAAATACAACGTTGAAACAACATGATTTTTGACATTTAATCAATGAACCATTGAACCATTGAAATTTGGTCACATCCCAACCAAATATTCCACAACACAAGTACAATGATGAACCAACATGTTTTTGAAGTTTAATTAATGTCAGGTTGCGAAGTTGATTTGACCAATGAAATATGGTCATTTCCCAACCAACCACATGGATCCAATGTTAGACATCCACATTATGTTAATTTACAAATGCAACTATTTTGCAAGGTTGTTTCAAAATCCGTTTTAAAGGACATGTAGGTATAATCATCGTTGCGTCAATGTTTTGTGCCTTCTGAGAAGTTTACCTCACGATGTTCAGAACTACGTGTGTACTCTATATTTTCCATAAAGCCAACATTCCCTCCCATAAGACATCTTGCAACAAGTTGGATCATAAAAATGCTACTCTTTAAGTTATTCATGCGTTGTTGCCATAGCTGGACGCCATGATCGCAGTGCTGAGCAGATCGGACGAGGTAGAGCAGCTGGTTCTGAGGAACACGGACCTGACAGACGACCTTTTGCGAACTCTGGCGCACGCCTTGAAGAGCAGCTTGTCCGAAGTCACACTGCTCAACCTCAACCTCAACCTCATCGGTCCACAGGGTGCTCACATTCTGCTGGACGTTCTGAGGGTGAAGCCTCAGGTCAGAGGATTACAGTAAGCAGTCACACCTGAGTCAGCAATGTACAGTCGCGATCAAAAGTTTACATACACTTGTAAACAACATAATATCATGGCTGTCTTGAGTTTCCAATACATTCTACAACTGTTATTTTTTTGTGATAGAGTAATTGGAGCACATACTTGGTCACAAAAACATTCATGAACTTTGGTTCTTTTATGAATTTATTAAGGGTCTACTTAATTTGTGAGCAAATCTACTGGGTCAAAAGTCTACATACTGCAATGTTAATATTTGCTTACATGTCCCTTGGCAAGTTTCACTGCCCAAACACATTGTGATGGTCTGCTGGGAACGTCTGGCAGAGTCTCTTTTTAGAGAGAGTTTCAATTCCCACCTCCGGAAGAACTTTGAACATGTCACGAGGGAGGTGCTGGACATTGAGTCGGAGTGGACCATGTACTGCACCTCTATTGTCGAGGCAGCTGATTGGAGCTGTGGCCGCAAGGTAGATGCGCCTGTCGTGATGGTAATCCCAGAACCCGTTGGTGGACACCGGCGGTGAGGTATGCCGTCAAGCTGAAACTGGAGTCCTATCTGGTTCTTTTCGCTCCGAGGACTCTGAAGGCAGCGGACAGGTACCGACAGGCCAAGCAGAGTGCGGCTTCAGTGGTCGCGGAGGTAAAAACTCAGACATGGGAGGAGTTCGGGGAAGCCATGGAAAATGTCGTCCCGACACCTTCGAAGCGATTTTGGACCACCATCCACCGCCTCAGGAAGGTGAAGCAGTGCACTGTCAACACAGTGTATGGTGAGGATTGTGATTTGCTGACCTCGATGGCGGATGTTGTGGATCGGTGGAGGGAATACTCCGAAGACCTCCTCAATCCCACCAACATGTCTTCCTATGAGGAAGCAGTGCCTGGGGAATCTGTGGTGGGCTCTCATATTTCTGTGGCTGAGGTTGCTGAGGTAGTTAAAAAGCTCTTCGCTGGCAAGGCCCCGGGGGTGAATGAGATCCGCACTGAGTTCCTTATGGCTCTGGATATTGTGGGTCTGTTTTGATTGACAAGACTCTGCAGCGTTGCATGGATATTGGGGGTGGTACCTCTGGATTGGCAGACCGAGGTGGTGGTTCCTCTCTTAAAAATAGGGGGTGTTCCAACTATCGTGGGATCACAATACCAAGCCAAGGTCTATTCAGGTGTGCTGGAGAGGAGGCTACGCCGGATAGTCAAACCTCGGATTCAGGAGGAACAGTGTGATTTTCGTCCTGGTCGTGGAACTGTAGACCGGCTCTATACTCTCAGCAGGGTCCTTGAGGGTGCATGGGAGTTTGCCCAACCAGTCTACATGTGCTTTGTGGACTTGGAGAAGGCATTCGACTGTGTCCCTTGGGAAGTCCTGTGGGGAATGCTCAGAGAGTATGGGGTATCGGACTGTGGGATTGTGGCGGTCCGCTCCCTGTACGATCAGTGTCAGAGCTTGGTCCGCATTGCCGGCAGTAAGTCGGACCCGTTTCCAGTGAGGGTTGGACTCCGCCAAGGCTGCTCTTTGTCACCGATTCTGTTCATAACTTTAATGGATAGAATTTGTAGGCGCAGTCATCAAGGCGTTGAGGGCATCCGGTTTATTCGTTGCACGATTAGGTCTTCGCTTTTTGCAGATGATGTTGTCCTGATGGCTTCATCTGGCCGGGATCTTCAGCTCTCACTGGATCGGTTCGCAGCCGAGTGTGAAGCGTTCTGGGATGAGAATCAGCACCTCCAAGACCGTGTCCAAGCTTCTCCCCCGGAAAAGGGTGGAGTGCTATCTCCGGGTTGGGGAGGAGACCCTGCCCCAAGTGGAGGAGTTCAAGTACTGTAAAGGCAAAGTAAAGGTCTTGTTCACGAGTGAAGAAAGAGTGGATCGTGAGACCAACACGCGGTTCGGTGCGACGTCTTCAGTAATGCGGACGCTGTATCCATCTGTTGTGGTGAAGTATGAGCTGAACGAAACGGCAAAGCTTTCAATTTACCGGTGGATCTACATTCCCATCCTCACCGATGATCATGAGCTTTGGGTTATGACCGAAAGGACAAGATCACGGGTATAAGACCGACCAGTAGGAGGCCACAGGGAAGACCCAGGACACATTGGTAAGACTATGTCTCCCGGCTGGCCTGGGAACGCCTCGGGATCCGCCAGGAAGAGCTGGACGAAATAGCTGGAGAGATGAAAGTATGGAATTCCCTGCTTAGGCTGATGCCCCCGCGACCCAACCTCGGAGAAGCAGAAGAAGATGGATGGATGGTTATTAAGAATATGCGAAAATTCGACACCTACCTTGTTTATTTTTGTGATGACTTCCTTAAAGTTTTTGAACCAATCAGAAATATCAATCAGCTAAAATGTACCAAACATGGATAAGTGTGGAGAGAGTTTTTGCATTTTTCCCATCATGCCTTGTAATGGATTTAAATGGGTGTAGTTAATTAAAAAAAAAAAGTTTTTTAAATCATATCCACAATGTAAAAATATTGTCTGGCCATGTTTGTTTAGTACTGGTTGATTTTTTTTTTTTTTTTGCACCATGGCTAGGGAAGGTTGTTTGGATTGGGTCATATAAGTATATGCTGTCTACCTACCCACATTAATGCACAATTATTGGCCTCTAATTTGAGTTACTTTTGTTGCCTGCCAGATGGCCAAAAAATGACAGCTTTGAAATGGCTGACTAGTGGTATTTAATATGAAAACACCAAATTTCTTTTTGGACCCGTGCCGTTTTGCGGGCCAAATTGTAAGTGCAGATGCTGGCCAAATTGAAGATGCTCATGGGCCGGGCTGTAGTTTGGACACCAAATGAGTAAGTAAATGTTTGTATAGTAAAGCAAAGTTCCCATTGGAATCAATGCAAACATGAATGATTGTTTCTAGCTTTGACAAAAGTCCCTATTTTAGTACAAATTGCCTCACTTTGAAGACACTAATGTAAATGTGTGTGTGTGTGTGTATATATATATATATATATATATATATATATATATATACATATAAATATAATATAAATATGTATATATATATGTATAATATAAATATGTGTATATATACATATATATATATATATATATATATATATATATATATATATGTATATATATATATATATATACATATATATATATATATACATACATACTCACACACACACGCACGCACGTACACACACTCACACACACACACACACACACACACACACACACACACACACACACACACACACACACACACACTCACACACACACACACATACACACGAAACCATAATTAAATCTATTTTTTATCCAAATAACACAACATTACAGTAAGCTCAAATGTCAACACTCAACACGATGCCACAGCGAGCCTTTGTTATAGCAAAAGGAGAAGGGACTACCTGGACACAAGCGGATGAAGGATTCAACGAGTCTTGTGTGTTTGTGTGCTCAAAAAAAAAAAAAAGGAAAATACTTATATCTTGTGTTTGGGAATATTTGTGGCATTGCTGAACAGTCTGGGAATTTCTGAGTTATGAATCAGCAGTGGCTTGCAATGTGAGGCAATCCTTCATTCGCTTGTGTCCAGGTAGTCCCTTCTCCTTCACTATAACAGAAGTCCGCTGTGGAATCTTTTTCTGCCTCATCTCAATTAAAGACTTGCTAAGGAAACCCATTTGTTGATTAAAACCCCAAAATGAAGGTGCCACAAGCCGGAGGCTAACCACATAGCTAAAATGCTTGCTCAGTGGTTTACTACAAACTCGAAGCGATACAGAAAGACAGAGTTTGGACACATGTAAAGTGTTTCTGATCACACAAAGTGATCTTTAAGACCGGCTGACCGGAGATAGTTAAGAAAAGTATGAATGAATGACTGAATAAGGCCATGTCCATACAAACACAGAGTTCCAAAAACGCACAATTGGGGTTAAAACCAACTCCATCCACACAAGTGTAGTTGCAAAACACATACATCTGCACATTTTGTCCAATATGAAGACTGGAAAAAGCAGTCACAGCTGACTTGGTGGCATTAGACCAGTGTTATGTTTATTTTGACCAGGGGTGTCAAACTCATTTTAGCTCAAGCTCAGGGACCGCATGGAGGAAAACATATTCCGACGTGGGCCAGACTGATGAAATAATCTAAAAAAAATAATTTGAAAATAAAGACAACTTTAAGATTGTTTTTTTTGCCTTACTTTGGGTCGGTATGACGTAGTGGGTAGAGCGGCCGTGCCAGAAACCTGAGGGTTGCAGGTTTGCTTCCCACCTATTGATATCCAAATCGCTGCCGTTGTGTCCTTGAGCAGGACACTTCACCCTTTGCCCCCGGTGCCGCTCAAACTGGTGAATGAATGATGAATGAATGATTGGTGGTGGTCGGAGGAGCCGTAGGCGCAAACTGGCAGCCACGCTTCCGTCAGTCTACCCCAGGGCAGCTGTGGCTACAGATGTAGCTTACCACCACCAGGTGTGAATGAATGATGGGTTCCCACTTCTCTGTGAGTGCTTTGAGTATCTAACAATAGAAAAGCGCGATATAAATCTAATCTATTATTATTATTATTAAATAGCACAAGCACTATTTTAAAATGTACACATTACAAAGAATCTTCTCGGCAAAATACTTACAAGTTAGTTAAAAATTGGTGCAGTTTTAAAAAACACCATAAAGAACACAATGAATTTAGACTTTGTCTCAGTGTTTACAAAGCCTTTGAAACTTAAATCACTTCCTCTTTGACATTCTCATGCGGGCAGGTTACCATTGGGGACAGCGTGGCGTGGTCGGGAGAGTGGCCGTGCCAGCAACCTGAGGGTTCGTGGTTCGATCCCCAGCTTCTACAAACCTCGTCATGTCCGTTGTGTCCTTGAGCAAGACATTTCACCATTGCTTCTGATGGGTCGTGGTTAGCGACCTGCATGGCAGTTCCCGCCATCAGTGTGTGAATGTGTGTGTGAATGGGTGAATGTGGAAATAGTGTCAAATACAAGTACAACCCATTTACCATTAAAAATGTTTGGAAAAAAGCAACCAAGTGTTTCCTCAAACTGCCACATCGGTGACATACGCAACTGCCACAACACATTCATTTAGCATCATTCAAATATTACAATTATAATATGAACATAACCATTGTCAAAATGACACCATAAATGATAAATAAATGGGTAGGACTTGTATAGCGCTTTTCTACCTTTCAATGTACTCAAAGCACTTTGACACTACTTCCACATTTACCCATTCACACACTGATGGAGGGAGCTGCCATGCAAGGCGCTAACCAGCACCCATCAGGAGCAAGGGTGAAGTGTCTTGCTCAGGACACAACGGACGTGACAAGGTTGGTACTAGGTGGGGATTGAACCAGGGTTCCTCGGGTTGCGCATGGCCACTCTCCCACTGCGCATAATTAAAGGTAACACAACTACAAACTTAACCAATGTAAACATGGTAGATTTAATCATATAATGAAATAGAACACACAACAAATGTAGAAACACGCATTTTTACAATGGAGTTCAGGTTGCGCATTGTGCCGTCAACAAGTTGCGGGTGCTGTACAGAATTCTAACTACAAAGATGGTGGTCACATTGACTTAAGTCTTTGCATCTTACATTTTTGTTTTTTGTATCTGTTGAGTGGATAATTTACAATTAAAGAAGGTATCGTGCGTCGTTACTGGATTAGTCTGCCGCAGCCACAACAGGAGCAGCTGATTGTTTGCTCCGGCGCTGATTGGAGTAGAGGCAGCCAATCCAGAGGGCACTTAAAGTCAGCTGACACGTCATCTTTAAATAGTGTGACGTGGGTTAGAACTAGAATTGCTATGGAGACATCCAACAAGCAGTTTCTTTCATAAAAACAAATAGCAGCTCATTTTTACACTTGGACTCATTTTGTACCTGCCATGCATTTTACAGCCCTGTACCAGACGTACACAATGACATATACATTATCTTTAAAACCGTGTGGACAAGAGGCCTAAACACAGACATAAGTATGTGTTTATTAAGTATCTGTGTTCATATGGACATGGCCTGAATGAAACGTTCGTACGCCCAGATGGGGTTGGCAATGTGGGAAAAAAAACGCAAATAGAGGCATTGGTAAATTGAGGTTCCACATATTGACTAATAATAGTTCTGAGTAAATATTACAAACATAATTACACAATATGTCACTGCGTACGTCAGCAGCCATATAGTAACCCTTTTTGAAATGATTCCATTACCAAATAATATATTGTTATTTATAGATTTCATGTCATATCCCTAAAAAAAAACTCTATTTCTTTTATTCAAGCTTGTTTGGAAACCGCCTGTGTGACCATGGAGTGCTGACGCTGTTGAGAGGTATAGTGGAGCTCCAGGAGCAAACATCCAGAGTCTTGCCCTCTGAGCAGCACTCACTGCCTGACCCCGCCACTGAGGGGAGTCCTTTCAATGTGTTCACACTGCTAGAGCTGGACCTTGGGGGCAACAACTTAAGCGGGGAGGGCATGAAGGTGTTGGCGTCCTACATGAGGCACCACTCCCGCCTGCGGTACTTGGGGCTGGCTCAGACCGGGGACGCGGACCTGGCGGCGTGGAAAGAACTTTTCGACGGCCTCAAAGGGAACGCCTCCCTCACTCGAGTCATTCTGGATGAGAACAAGCTCGGTGACCCCGGAGTCAGGCTGCTGGCGGACGTGTTAAAAGTCAACGGCGGTCTGCGGATGGTGGATCTGGACGGGAACGGCGTCAGCGACGTGGGGGGGAACGACTTGATGGCGGCTTTGCTTTGCAGGGGCCAGTCACCAATGATGCGCCTGAGCCTCGCAGGGAACAACATCAGCACAGGACTCATGAGGAGGATACAGGAAATGGTGAAAGAGCCATGAAATCAGAAACGTACTCATGAGGGCTGAGCAATAAAAGGATATCAGTATACATGTATATAGACACGCAATTGATATCTGTTCATTTGATTTTGCTGTCGAATAAATGCACTCAGGTGCTGAGAGCGATGCACCGAGTGAACCCTCTTGCAACGATATTGGAAGCGGAGAAATCAAACATACACAAACATGGCAAATGATCAAAAGTGGCAAAGTTATCAAGTTAATTTTAATTTGTGGACGGATGACAAGAGGGTTCACTCTGTTCATTTGATTCTGCAGTCGAATAAAAGAGCTCAGGTGTGGAGAGCAATGCACCTAGTGAACCCTCTTGCACCCAGATTGGGAGCGGAGAAAACAAAAACACACAAACATGGCAAATGATCGAAAATGGCAGAGTTATCAAGTTAATTCTAATTTGTGGAGGGCTGGCAAGAGGGTTCACTCTGTTCATTTCATTCTGCCGTCGAATAAAAAAGCTCAGGTGTGGAGAGCAATGCACCTAGTGAACCCTCTTGCACCCAGATTGGAAGCGGAGAAAACCAACACACACAAACATTGCAAATTATCAAAAATGCCAGAGTTAATAAGTTAATTTTAATTTGTGGACGGCTGGCAAAAGGGTTCACTCTGTTCATTTAATTCTGCCGTCGAATAAACAAGCTCAGGTGTGGCGAGCGATGCACCGGGTGTACCCTATTGCACACCGATTGGAAGCGGAGAAAACAAACACACACAAACATGGCAAATCATCAAAAATGGCAGAGTTATCAAGTTAATTTTAATTTGTGGACGGCTGGCAAGAGGATTCACTCTGTTCATTTAATTTTGCCGTCCAATAAACAAGCTCAAGCACACACTCAAACATGGCAAATGAACAAAAATGGCAAAGGTTGTTACGGCTCAGACCCCTGCCAACGCCGTTCATCTGTCTGTGCACTCCAGCGAGAGCACCTCGGGACACGCCCACGGGCGTGCACATCCAGGGACCCGCCACGCGCGTCTCTGCCCTGCAGCATCCACCAGCTGTAATCATTCACCAGCAATCAACACACCTGAATGTAATGAAGGAGCTGCCTTCTTAAGCCTGGACAACCTGCCATCGCTCGCCAGAGTATAGTCTTCTTTTGGCATATCGTAAGCAATCATCCTGCTTTATGCAAACCTTCCTTCGCTTTCTGTGTTTTCCTCCGCCGTGTTTATATGATCTCACGTTTTCCCTTGTCGTCCTTCCTGCAGTCTGACTTTGTTCCACGTGTCGAGCTGTGCGTCTCGACAATACCTCGTTTCTCCCCCCTGATGCCTTTTGGATCTCGACCTCCCGTTTGGACACGGATATCTCTCTTCCCCTGGACTTCCTCGTATCTCATTCAACACATGGTAACACACACTTCAGTTAAGTTCTACACATGGTTTTTTTCACCATACACACTCTTGGATTTTTGACACACACCATTCTGTAGTTTATTGCTTGATTATTATATATTTATATATATATATATATATATATATATATATATATATATATATATATATATGAGTGAATATATATAATAAATCATTGAACACTACCCCTCTCTGGTGTCTGAGCCGTCACCTCCCCTTAGCAAACCATACAGCGGTAAAGTTTAGATGCATGAAGGAAAGAAGAAAGTGAATGAATGTTTAAAACTGAATACATTTACATATGCATAAAAATGTGTTTTCTTTCGTATAATTATTTTAATTCATGACAACCTTTTTTCCAAGACAAAATATAGAATGTGAGATATAACAGGATAATGCATACATTCATCATTTGTTTTCAAAACGATTAAAAAAAGTGGGACCCCAAAAATTTATTTTGGGACCCCGTTTTTAGGACTTGATGGGGTCCCCGGGACCCCGTTTTGAAAGTTTCATTTGGAGACTTTACTGAGGAATTTGCGGAACTGAAACAAAACAAAACTACTGTCATTGTAAGTTAACAATACCAACACAGACACTCGTAAACATGTTAGCATATTAGCTAATACTAACAACACTCACTTGTTTACGACAGTGCGTACAGATATGCATGTCAACACTACTACAGACATAACACATGCGACGGAACTGTTCTAGTTATATTGTAAAAACTTACAAACATTGCTTGGAGTGATGGAAGAAGAATCCAAACGAGAAGAAATGCTATTGATGGTTAAAATACGGAACGGAACTTCTACTTCCGGTTGAAAGCTCTAAGCGAACTCGTCCAAAAAGAGCACTCTTCCGTGTCTTTGCCTGTTTAAAAAAAAACAACTATTTGCCTAATGGCCGCCAGCGAAGAAAAAAACATAAATCAGCTGCACCGTTTTATAGGGTTCAAAAACAAGGAGCAGCTCAACGTCCGGAATTGACAGTAATTTCTTCTCATGACAGGAAACACAACAGTAACTCATTCCCCCCACAGCTGTCACAAATCAGCAAAAAGCTGCCTGATCAGCAACTTTGCATCAAGGTAGCCATCTTGGGATCCTGGTTGTGGACGTCCAAGTAGAATCACTCTGCTCTCTGACAGTGCTTCTACTGAGGAGGGGGGGAAACTTCCCTCCATTCATTGTTACCCTGATCAAAGCTGGTCAAAGCGGTAATTATCCTCTCGTCTCCGAGCCGCCGCCGGCCAAATCCTCCTGCTGAAATCAACCCTGCGTACATTTCATCCCCGAGTCTTTGAGGGTTCCTCCAAGATGAAGACCTTCTCTGGGGATAACAGATAGAGGAGCCGGACCCACCTGGAGATAACATCTGTAGACCTTGTCCCCCACGGGCCGCCTTCACAAGAACATTTAGTCCATACCAATATTTTGGTACCGGTACCAAATCGCATTTCCATACTTTTCTGAATAAAAGGGACCACAAGAAAAATGTCAATATTGTCTTTATTGTAACAACAAATCTTAGGGTAGATGAAACATATGTTTATCATTGTAATTTAGTCCTTAAATAAAATAGTGAACATACTAGACAACTTGTTTTTTAGTAGTAAGTAAACAAACAAAGACTCCTAATTAGTCTGCAGTAACATATTGTGTCGTTTATCTACCTATTATTTTGTGTACATTGTAAAGGAAAAACTGTAAAAATGGATGACTAATTTACTTGTTCATTTACTGTTAATATCTGCTTATTTTCTGTTTTGACATGTTCTATCTACACTTCTGTTAAAATGTAATAATCACTTATTCATCTCTTCTTTGATACTTTACCTTAGTTTTGGATGATACCACACATTTAGGTATCAATCCAATACCAAGTAGTTACAGGATCATATTCAAAGTCCTCATGTGTTCAGGGACATATTTCCTGACTTTATAAACATAATATTAATTAAAAAAAAAAAGAAAATACATTTTGTGACGATAAAAAATACCAATGTAATCAAAGTAGTAACGATGACATACAGTCCTGTACTTGGTATCATTACAGTTGTTGTGATCCGCTACTCGGATCTTTACATATTTCTTGTTTATTGTTGCTTTTCTGTATCACGTTTCGTAGTTCGACCTCCTTAGTTCCTGTTTAGTCTGTCACCATGGTTTCAGATTGTTTTCACCTGCTGCTCACAGTCCCTGCACACCTGTTGTACTAATCACCTTCCTTATTTAATCTCGCCCCTTTTGTTAGTTCAGCCTGGGTTCCTAATTTGCGTACATGCAACAGAGACGACTACTCATAGGAATATTCTCGCGAGCTTTCATGCTACACTCTTTCATGCTACACTCTTTCCTTTTTCTTAGCTCTCATGCTAATTGTGTTGTTTACCTTTTTGTGCCTACGTGCAAATTTGGTTTAGCTTTTTGTCTTCCTAGCCTTCGATGCCAGCGCTTTTATTTGCCTTTGTGCTTAGCTCCAGTATTTTTGTTCCTTAGCTCTTTTTGTTACTTTAATTAATTCATTGTATCTTACCTTACGCTGTGTTCATTGTCGACGCATCCCTGGAAGATCGAACTCGGCAGCAATATGCCACAAAGCCGTTTCAACAGTGGATGTCAAGTGTTGATCCACCTATGGCATTTGTTTAAAATGTGACGCCGGTGAGCTAGTGTATAGTGAAGCATGTTTAGCTATTCCTCGTCCTTCAGTGATAAAAATACATGTAAGAAACATACTTTATTTGTCGCCATAGAGACCAGGATTAGTGATTTAGAAGTAGCTAAAACACTACTGACTGTGGATGGATGTTAGCTGCTAACTAGCTAGCCATGTCTTAAAGCACCTCTTCCTGAGGGTGTTTCAGTGTTATAACTTTACCTTTTTCTCTGCTTTTTACACCAAAATGCGTCCATTCTCCCTTTTCTGTCTACACACTGTGTCTGCTTGTAAGTACTCTGTGCATGTGCGCTGCCAAACATGCTCCTCTGCTTGTAAAACCAGCAATGTCACGACGTAACGACGCGCCCTCATGCCCGTTACAAAAAAATGAACAATAATTCGGGGGAACCGGTACTTTTCAAACAGAGTATAATACTGTTTTTGATTCATTAGTAGCGCGATACTATACTAGTATCGGTATACCGTACACCTCTAGTCCATCGTGTTAGTTCAGTGGTAACAAGGCGTTTACTGCCTTGTTTAGCTTGGATCTACCAGAACCTCAACAGCTCGGTCGGTGCTTGCTGAGATGTAATTGACATTCTCCTCCGATATCTCTTAGATATAAAAGTCTCCTCGTTATATGATATCCGTCCAGCTCCACTTGCTTGAGGACAAACAACAAGGCCTTCAGTGTGGAGGTCCATTTGAGAGGAATTTGTGGGCCGGTTTCACCTTGCAGGCAGTGCAGGCGCATCTCCAATTCTATGGTGTCCGCTTTGCAACATTTTTAAACAAGTCACAGGATTGTGGAATTCAGAGTTCTAAAGGGCTTTTAGGAAATATTACTGTTTTGTGCGTCCGTATTTAAACTTTAAAGGCCTACTGAAATGAGATTTTCTTATTTAAACGGGGATAGCAGGTCCATTCTATGTGTCATACTTAATCATTTCGCGACATTGCCATATTTTTGCTGAGAGGATTTAGTAGAGAACATCCACAATAAAGTTCGCAACTTTCGGTCCTAAGAAAAATGCCCTGCCTCCACCAGAAGTCGCAGACGATGACGTCACATGTTGATGGCTCCTCACATCCTCACATTGTTTTTAATGGGAGCCTCCAACAAAAAGTGCTATTCGGACCGAGAAAACGACAATTTCCCCATTAATTTGAGTGAGGATGAAAGATTTGTGTTTGAGGATATTGATAGCAACGGACTACAAAAAAAATTCAGATTACGATCTTTTTAGACACATTTACTAGGATAATTCTGGGAAATCCCTTATCTTTCTATTGTGTTGCTAGTGTTTTAGTGAGTTTAATATTACCTGATAGTCGGAGGGGTGTGTCCACGGGTGTCTAGACGCCAGTGTCTCAGGGGAGTCGACGGCAGCTATGGACGGCACAAGCTCAGCTTTTCTCCGGTAAGAAGCGACTTTTTTACCACAATTTTCTCACCGAAACCTTCTGGTTGATATTCCGTCGGGATCCATGTTCGCTTGACCACTCTGATCCATAGTAAAGTTTTACCTCCAGGAATTTTAAACAATGAATCACCGTGTGTTTGTGTGGCTAAAGGCTAAAGTTTCCCACCTATATCTTTCTACTTTGACTTCTCCAATATTAATTGAACAAATTGCAAAAGATTCAGCAACATAGATCTCCAAAATACTATGTAATTATGCCGTTAAAGCAGATGACTTTTAGCTGTGTGTGTGCGCAGCGCTCACACTTCCTAAAAACGCGTGACGTCTTGCGTACACGTCATCATTACACAACGTTTTCAAGACGAAACTCCTGGGAAATTTAAAATTGCAATTTAGTAAACGAAACCGGCCGTATTGGCATGTGTTGCAATGTTAATATTTCATCATTGATATATAAACTATCAGACTGCGTGGTGGGTAGTAGTGGGTTTCAGTAGGCCTTTAAAGAGCAGAGTTAGTCCATAGACCAATAATCCATATATGTACAATGTTCCCTCCCGTTTTCCCTCGCTACAACGCGCTTCACTTTATGCGGCATCGCTGTTACACAGATTTTTTTTGTGTGTGGAACTTTTTACAGTGTCGTAGGATTGTACTGTATACCGGTACTAGTATAATACCGCGATACTAATGAATCATATTCAGTACTATACGGCCTCTAAAAAGTACCATTACCCCAGCCCCCAGGCATGAAGGTGCGTCGTCACATTCTGGTTTTACGAGCAGAGGAGCATGTTCGGCAGCGCACGCACACAGAGTACTTACAAGCAGACACAGGGTGTGGACAGAAAAGGGAGAATGGACGCATTTTGGTGCAAAAAGTAAAGATAAAGGTAAAGTTATAACACTGAAACACCCTCAGGAAGAGGTGCTTTAAGACATGGCTAGCTAGCCAGCAGCTAACATCCATCTGCAGTGTTTTAGCTATTTCTAAATCACTAATCCTGGCCTCCATGTCGTCAAATAAAGTATGTTTCTTACAAGTACCATTATCACTGCAGGATGAGGAATAGCTAAACATGCTTCATTACACACCCTAGGAGGATACAATTGCTCACCGGCGTCACAATGTAAACAAATGCCATGGGTGGATCAACACCTGACATTTACTGTAATGATACCAAGTATAATAGTGTATCTCCAAGATACTATTATGATTACATCAATATTTTTTAGCATCACAAAATCTTTTTTTTTTCTATAAATTCATATTACCGTATTTCCTTGAATAGCCGCCGGGGCACTCCTAACTCACTCCTGCGCCTATTCAATGCATGCGGTAATAGTAAGCAGGCGCTAATAACTTTAAAACCTCTTCTCAGCCCTGCGCTTACCAATGGCATGCAGTTAAAATTGAGTGTGATGAGAGAATATCATCACGAAGAGCGCATTTAATAAAAAAAAAAAAACGTTATTGTGGTTATTATTTTCAGCACTGAAGGCTTGGATTTACCTACAATTGACGCAAGCATTTCGCTGCTTCTATCATCACATGGACGAGATTGGAATGGATACTGGGTGATACAAGTTACACTGAAGGTTGTGATATAAACAAGTTTAACACTCTTGCTAATATGTGCCACACTGTGAACCCACACCAAACAAGAATGACATACACATTTCTAGAGAACATCGGGTCTATAACACATTATTAAACGCAACATAACCATTACCCAGAATGCCATGCATCCATGACTCTTACTACACCCCGCGCCCCCAACCCCGCCCACCTCAACTGACGCACGGAGGGGGTGGGGGGTGCTAGCGAGGTGTATAATATAAGCAGTAAAAGTAATGGATGCATTGCATTCTGGGTATTTGTTACGTTGCGTTTATAATGTGTTACAGAGCCGATGTTCTCCCGATATGTGTTTGTTATTCTTGTTTGGTGTGGGTTCACAGTGTGGCACATATTAGTAAGAGTGTTAAGGTTCTTTATATCACAACCTTCAGTGTAACCGGTGTGGCTGATGAACAAGACCCCTGGTTTACACAATATTACAAGCAAGAAAAACTCTAAATGCTGTGTAATTTCATTATACATATAAAAAGAGTTGTGCGGCTCCCGTTGTCGTTGTGAAATGGGGTCAAAATGGCTTTTTGAGTGGTAAAAGTTGCCGACCCTGCTGCCTCCGCCATTTTGAAAATGACGACAGTGGAAGCGTCACTCTTGAGTCACGAATTTGACCCAGCGGTAATAGTAAGCATGCGCTAATAATTTTGGGAAGCAAGTTTGACCCGGCAGTAGTTCAAGGCAGGCGCATATTACAAATTCAAGGAAATACGGTATGTTTATAAACTCAGAAAATATGGCCCTGGACACAAGAGGACTTTGAATATGACCAATGTATGGTCCTGTAACTACTTGGTATTGGATCAATACCTAAATGTGTGGTATCATCCAAAACTAGTGTAAAGTATAAAAGAAGAGAAGATTAAGTAATTATTGCATTTTAACAGAAGTGTAGATAGAACATGTTAAAACACAAAATAAGCAGATATTAACAGTAAATTAACAAGTCGATTAATAACCGACTTGAGATCTTTTTTTTATTTTTGCCCCTCTTAGGATGTCTTTTTCTTTTTCCTCCACACTGGACAATTTGTCTAGCCCTCAACACTCCTTCAAGGGACTGTTTAGCAGTGCTGTAAGGATGGAGGAATTTACCCGCTGCCTGGCCACCCACCACCCACCCACCCTTAGTGACTGTTCCTCAGTCAACAGGAAGCGTCTGGCGTCCACTTTCGTGGGGGGTGATAGTACTGGTGGTTGTGCTGGTATGGTGGAGCAGCTGCACCCAGAAAGGCTACCACCTGCCAGACAAATTCCACCTGTCTTCCGCTTTTCCCAGCCGCAGCCACCAGCCCCCTGGCTAGCCTCCGAGCTTTCGCAAGCCCCCCGGCTAGCCTCCGAGTTAGCGCTAGCTTCCGAGTTAGCACCTTCCAGGCTGGTCCCCGTGTCTCCACCAGCTCCCAGGCTGGCCCCGGTGTCTCCACCATCTCCCAGGCTGGCACCCGCATCTCCACCAGCTCCCAGGTTGACCCTGACCTTTGCCCCTCCACCATCTCCCAGGCTGGCTCTGACCTCCGCCCCTCGGCCGGCAGCGCCGACCTCTGCCCCCTCGGTCTGTTCCGCCAACCTCTGCACCTCGGCCAGCAGCACTGGTTTCAGCACCTCGGCCAGCTCCTCAGCTGCCCTCCTCGTCTCCGGATTTGATGACGTCCGCTGCTTCCACGCCGATGACGTCCGCTGCTTCCACGCCGATGATGTCCGCTGTTCCACGCCGATGACGTCCGGTTCTACCACGCCGATAACGTCCGCTGCCTCCACGCTGCCGATATCCGCTGCCTCCATGGCAACGATGTCCGCTGCTTCCACGACGGCGTCTTCCTGTTCCTCTACGCCTCAGACAACGTTTGCTGCTGCTTCCACGCCTCCGACGTCACCTCCTTGTTTCAGGCGAGACACACCATGGCGCCACTCGCGTCCACCTCCCCGACGGCCAAGATGGTGTCCGTTCCTTGGTCGCCCGCCTCGCCGGCCTCAGCAGCATTCTACTCGCCGTCGCAACCCACCACCAGTTCGCCCAGACGCTTCCCCCTGACTTTTTCTCCTGTGTTTTTTGTGGTACGACCTGTGGGACATCTGGAAGCTGTCCATAAGGGGGGGTACTTTTACGGCTCAGACCCCTGCCAACGGCGCTCATCCACGGGCGCGCACATCCAGGGACGTGCCGTGTGCGTCCGCCCTGCAGCATCCACCAGCTGTAATCATTCAAAGGCAATCAGCACACCTGCATGTAATGAAGGAGCTGCCTTCTTAAGCCTGGACAACCTGCCTTCACTCACCGGAGAATAGTCTTTAGTTGGCATTCTGTAAGCGATCATACTGCTTGATGCAATCCAGCTCTCTCTGTCTGTTTTCCCTGCCGTGTTTCATTGTCGTATCATCCTACTGCAGACCTCCGTTCCCGTGTTTAACGTTTCTGTGTGTCTCGTCATTCCTCGTCGTCGTTCCCCTGCTTCTCAGACTGTCCCCTTGGATCTCGACCTCCCGCTTGGAAACAAATCTTGTCTCTTTGCTCCTGCCCTGGATCATCTGCCTCCCCAACAGTCTGTCTTTCTGCCTTGTTCCTCCTCTCGCCCGACACAACACTTGGTAACACACACTTCAGTTAAATTTTACACATAGTCTTACACCACACACCCTTGAGTTTTGTCACACTTCATTTCCTAAGTTTATATTTATATTGTTTGATTATTATATATATGTTTAATATATATAATACATCTATAGAGCTACAGGCGCTCTAGTGTCTGTTGCCGTCACCTTCCTCAGTTAACCATAACAGTCTGTTCCTCATAATGTAGACAAAATAATAGGTGGATAAATGACACAATATGTTACTGCATATGTCAACAGACTAATTAGGAGTCTTTGTTTGTTTACTTACTACTAAAAGACAAGTTGTCTAAAATGTTCACTATTTTATTTAAGGACTAAATTAACATAAAAAACATACGTTTCATGTAACCTAAGATGTTTTTGTTCAAATAAAGACAATAATGACTTTTTGTGTGGTCTATTTTATTTAGAAAAGTAGCTAAATACATTTTGGTTCCAGGACCAACATATTGGTATCGGGACAACACTAATGTGTCGCATGCTATTTTTTTTTTTTTACAGCGTATGAAGGCACATTGTTAAATGTGTTATTTCTAAAAGCTATCATATTTTTCTTTGCATAGGTAAACGTTTATACCTTGCCTTGGATAAAGCGGAAGAAAATGGATGGAGGGGTGTTTAAATATGAATTCATTTATTTTTCGAACCGCTTATTTATTTATTTATCAAATAAATGTTTTGGCCCCAAACAAGTTTTGATATTTGGTTTCTTTCTTTAATACAGTACTGTACTCTACGTATTTATTTTTTTTAATTATTTTTTTAAATCAACAAAGATTTGAACTTTGAGAGTGTTTAAATGAGAGAAATGTAAGAAAATGTTCTTGCCTGTCTGAGAAATGTTTAAAAAGTGTGTGGTTTGGGGTCTTACCGGCTTAAAACATATATAAGAAACAAACAAAAAACATATACGTTACACTTCTGTAATCGAAAAGAACAAACATTATTAAAAAAAAAAAAAAACAATGTAGATGAAAAAAACATGCACAGTAAATAAAAAAAACCCACAACAAATAAAAATAAAAAATCAACTTCTACTATATGGATTTCACTTAAAGCGTGTATTTTTTTAAACGAAATCCCCACGTTAAACAAGAGAACAATGTATACTTTTTTTCCAGAATGCAAATAACTGCGTTACTGTAAGTAGTAACGACTAATCTAATTACTTTTTTGTCTTTTAAAACACTGTTAGCTAGATGTTTGATGTGGCTCTTGGTCAACCACATCACCTGCACTAAATTAGTTTAACTATATAATAATTTGGCTCTTAATGCAAATATCATTTTAAGGTTTCCTGGTGCCTGCTCCCCTCTACTGATATAATAATCTCATAATTGTCAAGGTATTTACACAAAGTTTGCATTTCCTGTGGTCTTCATGTCCATCCATTTCTGTCATGTTTATTATTTGATTCAATGACGGAACAAGAAAACCTGTGGCGCTCCTTTAATGAGCCCACGCTGCGGGTGTTGTAAAGTTTTGTCGAGCAATTCCATTGCTGCAGTGGCCAAAAAGATACAAAGCGGGAGCGGGAAGATGGCAGGAAAGAAGAACTAAACTTAATTTCCTGGTAAAATAGAGAGGCAAGTAGAGGTGTGTTTTGCATGTTTCCCATTCTGCGCTGTACACCATTGAAATTGATGTAACTGAATTTTTTATGGGGCATGGATATCTTTTTTTATAATATCCGCAAATTGTCTTCTATTGTGTTATGTTTGATTATGACTGTTAGCATTTTGTGTTGGTTCGATTTTTTTCTGTACACCATGACTAGGGAAGGTTGTTTACATTGGGTCATATAATGGTGGTCATAGACCTGAATTACTCATTTTGTCCACAAGTTGACAACAAAGCAGTGAAAACAAGTTAAACACCCCTGCTGTAGATCACCTTCAGATCTGTGGAAATAAGTTTTTCTTTTTCTTTGTTTCCTTTATTATGCCTTTTTTGTCAAAGAAAACTTTGTTTTTTATAGGGCAAACACAAAAAACATGCAACATTTCCCCCCCCAAAAATACTTCAAAGTGGAATATTTGACGTGAAGTAATTGGAGCCTTTAATAGGTCAACAATTCATACCAACGTTGATTTTGATTCATTATTATATTTGAACAAAGACATCGTTAATGAATAAAGCAGCCTGCATGACAGCTTTGTATCATTAGGGCCAACTTTGCAACTTTTTCTCATTACATTTCACTTTTATTACGTGTTTTTTTTTCTTCTCTAATATTACTTTTAGAAGGTACTTGACACCTATTACCTATTGTATAGTTCCAGAACATGGTGGAAATATAACAGTACAGAAAGATTCACTTGATGTTGTTTCTATCCCCCCTGGTGAGAACGTCAGTAGCTCACAGAAGCTTCTGTGACCGCGACCTAAATTATCACCAGAGGAGGCTTCTTCTTTGAGGATGATGTTTGGACACAATGATGTAACTCAAATAGATGATGGGATATTTGTGTGGAGTGGACATGTTTACTCATGGAGTGGGTGTGTAGTGGAAGCATTGCACTTTCTGTTCCATCACTATTAATAAGACATAAAGGTGTGGAATACAATAGAATATAAAGTACTTTATAGATCCCTGGGGGAAATTCAGCACCACAGTTCGCTCACAATAGACGATAAACATTTACCGTATTTCCTTGAATTACTAATTAATTTAAAGCCTCTTCTGACTCCGGCGTTTACCAAAGGCATGCAGTAAAGGCAAGCATGCGCTGATTAATTTAAAACCTCTTTTCACTCCGGCGCTTACCAAAAGCATGCTATAAATGTAGGCCTGCGCTTATAAATTTGAGTGTGATGTAAGAATACCATCATGAAAAGCACATTCAATTAAAAAAAACTTATTATGGTCTTACTTTTACTTATAAATGAAGTCCATGTGCAGCTCCTTCTGATCAAAAGCATCAATAAGTTGTTTATAGAAGTCTTCCTTATCTTTCTTCAGTTTTAAAAGTCTCTCTGTCATGATGGAGATCTTCCATTATTATCTCCTGTTTCGATTGAAAGTCCAGTTTAGAAAGCTGTTTTATTTTAGATATGTAATCCTCCATGTTAAAAGTGCAAGTGAGAGGAAAAAATAAACGATCGCTGCTCACTCTTGCTGCTTGTTGTCACTTCTTCTGCAGCAGAGTAATCGCAAGAAGGATCACTAGCGCCCTCTACTACCAGGAGGCGGGAGTCATTTAATGACTCATATTTGACACACGCAGCTACTGTATATTAATAAAACATGGCTGCTTACTGTTCTTTTTAGCATATTCAATAGCTTGGACCTTAAATCCTACTGAATAGCTCTGAATGTTCTTCCCTTTATGCGATTTCAAATTATTTAGATCAGCCTCCTCCATTTTGAAAATGATGACACGTGAAGTGTCACTCGTGACGTGATGAGTTTGACCCATTTGAAATTCTAAGCATATACTAATTAATTTGCAAAACGAGTTTGACCCGGCGGAAATTCTAGACATGCGCTAATAAAAAGAATATTTTGCGAAACAAGTTTGACCCGACGTAGCATGCGCTAATTATTTTGCGAAACGAGTCTGACCCGGCAGTAATTCTAGGCAGGCGCATACTATATACCCAGCGGCAATTCAAGGAAATATGGTAGGTATTTTTACATGTAAATAACATAAATACAGTTTAATATAAAGCATTATTCACATTTGAATAACATAAATACAGTCTATTATACAGCATTATTCACATGTAAATAACATAAATACAGTCTATTACACAGCATTATTCACATGTGAATAACAAACATACTGTCCTTTCTGGGATCATGTTTTGTTTAAGTTATGTCCTGTTTGGTTTTTGGACTCTTTTTAGTTCCTGCTTTTTCACTCCCTTGTCTTGTTTCCATGGTTACCCATTAGTTTCACCTGTCATGTCACGCACCTGATTTGTTTTGACTCACGCACCTGTTCAATCACCACAGTATTATTTAAGCCACAGTTGCCAGGTAGTCAGTCTGGCGACATCACCCTTGATCACCCTCGATCACCCTCTATCACCCGCTGCGCACCCTTGCTCTCTGCCGATGATTCAAGTCCATATCTCGTTCAAAGTAAGTTTTTTGTTATTCATGCCATAGTGCTAGTTTTTGTTTTCATAGTCAAGTTTTTATACCTCCTCTGGGAGTACTTTTCGTTTGTTCTTTTTTTTATAGTATATTAAAAATATGTCATTACCTTCACGTCATGTCCGGTCCAATCGCTTTGCACCACGGGAAAACAAACCACACATACAGTCTATTATACATCATTATTCACATGTGAATAATATAAATACAGTCTATTATACAGCATTATTCACAAGTGAATAACAAATACAGTAAAAAAAAAGTATGTTGCTGTACGGCCGTTTTTTTGTAGAAATACGAGTCTTCAACCACAGCAGAACGTGGTGCTGAATCATCAGAATTAGCGGGTGCAGCTTTGTGGGAAGAATCTTAACCGATGCCTTTGTTCCAAGATTTGAATCAGCAAACAGTGAGGAACAGGCGACTGGAAAAAAAGCCTTGGCTGAGCACGAAAGTGTGGCTTTTTCCAGATGTGTGACATGTAGCATTGCGCCGAGATCTTGACATGACAGACACGCTTCTCAGGGCCAAAGCAGGAGAGCCATTTATAGATTAGATCACAAGTTCCAAAGGAGAAACTTATTCCAATGTATTTAACGACTCCGACTCGGGTGAAAATGATGGAATCAGCAGACTTGGAGGATGTTTATTCCGTTGTTTAGTTTTGGAAGAAAAAAGCAGATAGCAGCCATGACTAAGGCTGGGCAATATATCGATATACTCGATATATCGCGGGTTTGTGCGATATAGAAAATGACTACATTGTGATATTCGAGTGTACGTGTGATGATGGACCCGAGTGGTAAAATATTAAAATCTAATAAAATTGTTGCCTAAAACCAATATAAAGATTAAGAACCCAATGTAGTGAGAGCAGCTGTCCCAAAATAAGGAAAGATGATTATAATGGTTCACAATTTATTAAAATACAAA
>NC_084617.1:35580158-35617658 GCF_033978795.1 Nerophis ophidion
ACGATTCGATACCAAGTAGTTACAGGATCATACATTGGTCATATTCAAAGTCCTCATGTGTTCAGGTACGTATTTACTGACTTTATAAACAAAATATGAGTTTTGAAAAAATGAAAAAAGATTTTGTGATGCAAAAAAATATTAATGTAATCATAGTAGTATCCACTATATACGTTCTTGTACTTGGTATCGTTACAGTAGATGTCAGGTGTAGATCAACCCATGGTGTTTGTTTACATTGTGACGCTGGTGAGCTTTTGTATCCTTCTAGGGTGTGTAGTGAAGCATGTTTAGCCATTCCTCGTCCTCCAGTGATACTGTAGAAGTAAAAAACATACTTCATTTGTTGACATGGAGGCGAGGATTAGTGATTTAGAAGCAGCTAAAACACTGCCGACTGCGGATAGATGTTAGCTGCTATTTAGCTAGCCATGTCTTAAATCACCTCTGTTTCTGTGTATAACTTCACCTTTATCTTTACTTTTTACACCAAAATGCATCCATTCTCCCTTTTCTGACAACGCACTGTGTCTGCTTGTAAATACTCTGTATGTGTACGCTGCCGAACATGCTCCTCTGATCGTAAAACGAGCAATGTCACGACGGGATGCCCGTCAAAAATTAAAAAAAATAAAAAGGAGGAGGGATAGTACCGCATATGATTCATTAGTATCGCGGTACTTTACTAGTACCGGTATACTGTACAAACCTAGTTCATATATAGTACAAAGGCATACTATTCTGCGCTTGCTTTTTGCTGTTTAGCTAGCAGATAGCTAACATGATATAATCCTTGATAAAAAAGACTCCCAAGCGTTATTTGTGTAGTTCAAGCCTTTTTAGTGAAGGATCAATCGTATGATTTGTAAAACTGTGAACAAAAACACATAAACACATGAAAAAAAAACATTTTACATTTAGCATATGTCTATATACAACATACATGTGCATATATCTATATAAACCAATATAAAGTCTGCTATGTAGCCTATTTAACATCCAACCAACAAATACTGCCAGTAATTAGCTTTCAACAATGGGCACAAATATCTTACTAAAGCAGTCTTGAACTGGAAATGCACAAATAATGTGTCACAAAATTGCATTCACATAAACTTATGGGTTTAGACCTTCAAAGTCGAAAAGAAAGCTTAAAGCCTGCAGTGCAGTGCTGTTTGTTTGACATCTGCTCTCAACTGCTCTCTGAAACACACCCATGCTAAGCTGGCTATGGCAAGACAGGAGGGTCAAAATACAACACAAAATGCAAAACTGATTTCCACCACTAGGTGTCTTAGAAAACAACATTGTGGGGCATAACACATACAATTTGACGGAGTTTCGTCAGAATTCAACCAAAGAGTTCCAAAATGATTCTCAAACATTTCTGAATTATTTATCCGTGTCAATGTTATAAGGGTTGAAGTTGAGGTCAAAGATCTATTCTATCGTCACTAGGTCTTCCGACATTGTGGAAACGATCGTTCCACGTCAACTCTGGAACTCCAAAGATTTTAAACAAACCGACTGAATAACTGCTGTCTAATATCAGCCAGATCCAAAAATCAACTGTTCTCAAAATGTGCAGGTCTGACGATGCGACCAGTCCATGGATAACAAGCCACTTCAAAACACTCTTGATGTTGCACTTCCTATCTTGACGTATGGAATGAGTAAACACAGCACCCGGGGCTCGCTCTTATTGGAGCCAGCTGTTCCTCGGCCTGGACGGAGGTTGTTGCAATCAAACAGTACAGAGTCCCAGAGACAGACTTGTGTTTCCAATACCAGAACTTCCATCAAGGGAGCAGAACGCCAGAAGATTGTTCTCCGTCCTCTTATATAAGTTGTAGACAAATGTACATGCAAGCAGAGCGTGACGAGACAAGGTGCTGTGGTCTGAATGTGGACAAAACCACAGACATAAATGAGACATATCGGAAAAGAAGGCTCAGATATGTCAAATTTTTTTCAGAGTTGAGATCAGGGGAAGACACAACCATTTTTACTCTCACAGAGTTCTCAGTGTGAGACTTGAGAAGAGTGACAACACCCATTTAGTTAGTGCTCATTTTTGTCCAAGCGATATGAATTAGAAAAAGGAGAGCTCAACGTCAATTTTGTTTTGTTATAGGCTTGCATCACTCAGTTTTCCTTTGGCTGAGATGGAAAGTCAAATTTGGGAACACAAATTGTGAGCAGTGAAACATAAAATTCAAAATATAGACAAATATATTTGAGACAAATTTGAGACATATCTCATTTTTCTCAGAGTTGAGAGCAGGGAAAGAAACAACCATTTGTAGCTCTCACAGAGTTTTCACCATGAGACTTGAGAAAAGTGAGAACACCCCTATAGTTAGTGCACATTTGTGTCCAAGAGACGACAAGGCGGGGGAGAGTCAAATGAGAAAAAGTAGAGCTCATCGTCAATTTTGTTTTGCTATAGACTTGCATTACTCAATTTTCCTTTGGGCGAGATAGAAAAGAGACAAGTCTGGGAACTCAAATTATGAGACACAAAACTCAAAATATAGACAGACATAATTGATGCATATTGGCAGGGGCGTCAATAGCTTTTAAGGACAGGGAGGGCTTAGCCCCCAGGAGATGCATAGGATGGGAGCGAACGTAGCGCACGAGCACAAAACTTCCCAAACGGCTAACAAATATATATATATATATATATATATATATATATATATATATATATATATATATATATATATATATATATGTATATATATATATATATATATATATATATATATATATATATATATATATATAAATATATTGTGGAGGGAAGTTGTGATTAGCACACTGCAGGTAGAAAGATCAGCGACCCCGTCTGGGTGGCTGGAGACAGCGCACCCTCAGACGGGGGCGTGGCATGGGCAGGACGGCGAGACGCAGCTGTCTATTACCATTGTTGGTATATTCATTATTCCTCTAGTATATATCATCTAGTATAACTTTAAGTCTTACATAATTGTCCGTATGTATATATATATATATATACAAGACTTACATAATTGTCCATATATATATATATATATATATATATATATATATATATATATATATATGGGCTTCACGGTGGCGGAGGGGTTAGTGCGTCTGCCTCACAATACGAAGGTCCTGCAGTCCTGGGTTCAAATCCAGGCTCGGGATCTTTCTGTGTGGAGTTTGCATGTTCTCCCCGTGAATGCGTGGGTTCCCTCCGGGTACTCCGGCTTCCTCCCACTTCCAAAGACATGCACCTGGGGATAGGTTGATTGGAAACACTAAAATTGGCCCTAGTGTGTGAACGTGAGTGTGAATGTTGTCTGTCTATCTGTGTTGGCCCTGCGATGAGGTGCCGACTTGTCCAGGGTGTACCCCGCCTTCCGCCCGATTGTAGCTGAGATAGGCGCCAGCGCCCCCCGCGATCCCGTACGGGAATAAGCGGTAGAAAATGGATGGATGGATATATATATATATATATATATATATAAGACTTAAAGGTATACTAGATGATATATACTAGAGGAATAATGAATATACCAACAATGGTAATAGAGGACCTGGCAATAATGGTAATTGACAACTTGGCAATAATGGTAAGGAAACATTGAGCACATGATAACACTTTGAGACGGAGTACAACAGCAAGTCAAATTAAATTAAATACCCTCATCTCTATATTTGAACCAAACCCAATGTTTGTATAATAGTTTTAATCGATTAATAGTTTGGTATTGCTTGTGTTGTAAGTCCAGTTTGTTCCATAGTTTTACTCCGCATACAGACACACACAAACTTTTACAAGTGGTTTGAGCGCTCGGCAATGAGAAATATCCAAAGCCTCTCAGGTTATGAGCCTGCACTCGTCTTATAAAAATAAGTTGTAGATTAGGCGGCAATAATTTGTTAAATGCTTTATATAAGATTGTTAATGTATTATATTTAACAAGGTCATCAAATTTAAGCAACTTTGATTGCATAAACTGATTATGAGTATGTTCTAAATAACCAACAGTTTGAATGATCCGCACTGCTCTTTTCTGCAATATGATCAGAGGATGAATTGTGCTGTGGTAAGTATTCCCCCATACTTCAACACAGTACGTAAGGTATCCAGTACCAAGGTGCAGTATAGAGTACAAATAAGTATTCAACACAGTATGTAAGGTACGGCAGTACCAAGGTGCAGTATAGAGTACAGAGTGCATTTTCATTGAGGTATAGTTTTGCTTGGTTTATAATTGAGAGGCTTTTGGAGATTTTTGTTTCAATGTGTCTGACATGAGGTTTCCATGATAGTTTACGTTATGGTGCGATTTCCAAACATCACTATCTTAGTTTTATTTATATTCAAAGATAATTTTTTTTGTGTCCATCCATTTTTTTATTATATGTAACTCTGTGTTTACTGTATTTATGAGCTCATTATAGTCATCACTACTGTAGAATTTATTTGTGTCGTCTGCAAATAGTATAAATTTCAGTACTTTGGATGTATTAAACATCCATCCATCCATCCATTTTCTACCGCTTATTCCCTTTGTGGTCGCGGGGGGCGCTGGCGCCTATCTCAGCTACAATCGGGCGGAAGGCATTTACACCCTGGACAAGTCGCCACCTCATCACAGGGCCAACACAGATAGACAGACAACATTCACACTCACATTCACACACTATGGCCGATTTAGTGTTGCCAATCAACCTATCCCCTGGTGCATGTCTTTGTTATTATTATTGGTAATATATAAATTAAACAGTTTGGGCCCCAACACGGACCTTTGCGGGACACCACAAGCAATGCCAAACGTATCAGATAAAAATTTACCCATTTTTACAAACTGTAGCCTTCCTGTTAAATAACTGTTTAACCAGTCACCAGCCAATCCCCTAATTCCATAACTTTCCATTTGATCTAGTAGAATTGAATGATTAATGTTATCAAAGGCTTTCTTTAGATCAATAAAGATACCAACTGCATATCTTTTATGCTCCAGTGCATTAGGCATTTCTTCAATAGCTTCAGTTATCACTATTGAGGTTGTTTGTTTGGACCTAAAGCCATACTGACCGTCTTTGATTACATGATCCTTCCCAAGAAAAGATTCAAGTGGAGAGTTAAATAGTTTCACTAAGATTTTTGAGAACTGAGGCAAAAGAGAGATTGGTCGGTAATTGGTGAAACATGTTTAAAGGAGATAATTTCACTGATGTTTACAAAATTGTTTTTAAGTTGACTGAAAGTAAATTGAAAAAGTTATCAGTGATGTTTAAGTTTATTATTTTAATTAGGATGGATAATTTAAATGTAATTTCATCCACATTATTGGAAATGTTTAAGTTTATTCTTAAACCTAGGCCTTATCAGTGGAAATTCATTTTGGTTGGATTGATTTAATGGAAAGCAAAGCATGTATAATGATGTATGTTTGTGAAACACTAATGTGTTTTTTTTTCTGTTTGGTTAAGGTTATCAACCTATTCTACTATCCATCTAATCAACTAATCACCTATTCAGCTAATCAACTAATCAACTATCCACTAATCAACTATTCTACTATTCTACCATTCAACTATTCTACTATTCTACCATTCAACTATTCTACTATTTAACTACCGACTATTCGACTATTCATTCTGTTCATCCATTCATAACCCAGTTTATTTGATTGCTTCAAATCAAACATCAATAAATCACAAGGAAAGAGAATTGAGTTGTGCCTTTGTGTCCTTCCCGAGTCCAACTGGCCATTTCGAGTTTGGGCACGGCTGTTAAAAAACCTGAAGAACTTGACACAGAGTTCTTACTGGGAGATTTGAGAAGAATGAGAACATCCCTTTATTTGGTTCTCATTTTTGTGTAGCGGATATAAATGACAAAAAGGAGAGCTCATCGTCAATTTAGTTTTGCTATAGGCTTGCATTACTCAATTTTCCTTTGGTCGAGATAGAAAAGAGTCAATTGTGGGAACTCCAATTGTGAGCAGTGAGACACAAAACTCAAAATATAGACAGACATAATTGAGACATATTGGATAGCAGCTTATTTATGTCTCATTTTTCTCCCAGTTGAGATCAGGGAAAGAGACAATGGGGCGGCATAGCTCGGTTGGTAGAGTGGCCGTGCCAGCAACTTGAGGGTTGCAGGTTCGATTCCCGCTTGTGCCATCCTAGTTACTGCCGTTGTGTCCTTGGGCAAGACACTTTACCCACCTGCTCCCAGTGCCACCCACACTGGTTTAAATGTAACTTAGATATTGGGTGTCACTATGTAAAGCGCTTTGAGTCACTTGAGAAAAAGCGCTATATAAATATAATTCACTTCACTTTACTTCACAATCATTTTTAGTTCTCACAGAGTTCTCACTGTGAGACTTGAGAAGGATGAGAACACCCCTTTAGTTCATTCTCATTTTTGTCTAGGAGGTATACATGGCGAAAAAAGAGAGGTCATTGTCAATTATGATTCGCTATAGGCTTACATTACTCAATTTTCCTTTGGCTGAGATGGAAAAGAGTCAAATCTGTGAACTCAAATTGTGAGCGGTGAGACACAAAACTGAAAATATAGACAGACATAATTGTGACATATAGTTTATGTCTCATTTTTCTCAGAGTTGTGATAGGAAAAGAGACAACAATAAGACTCGTATCTCAGGGACACATTTGAGAAGAATGAGAACATCAATTTTTGCTGTTTTATGTCTAGCAGATATAAATAAAACATGAAGATCCCATCTACAATGTTGCTTTACGATGAACTTGCATCAGTCAATTGTATTTTTGCCGAGATAGAAAAGAGACCAATTTAAAACCTTTATCTGTGAGCAGTGAGAGAAAAAACAAGTATATCGCTCATTGAGACATATTGGAAACCAGTTCATTTATGTCTCATTTTTCTCAGAATATGAGATTAGGAAAAAAAGACAACTGGTAGAGAACTTTGAGAACTCACACAGTGCTCACTGTGAGACATACCTTTCAAAGACACATTGGATAAGAATGAGGAAGCCACTTTGGTCTCGATTAGTTCTCATTAATGTTTAGGAGATATAAATGAGAAAAAAGAGAACTCATCTTAAATTTATTTTAGCTATAGGCTTGCATTACTTAATTTTTCTTTTGGCTGAGATAGAAAAGAGACAAATCTGAGACCTCAAATTGTGTACGTCTCATTTTCTTCCATGTTGAGCTCTGGAAGAGAGACAACTTTGAGACAATTTTCAGCTGTCACACATTTCTAACTATGAAAGGAGACACATCTAAAACAAAGTTTATTTCTCACTAAGACATATTGAAAACCAGCTCATCCATCCATCCATTTCCTACTGCTTATTCCCTTTGGGTCGCAGGTGGCGCTGTTGCCCATTCTCAGCTACAATTGGGTGGAAGGTGACGTACACCCTGGACAAGTCGCCAACTCATCGCAGGGCAAAAACCTGCTCATTAATGTCTAATTTTTTCTGAGTTGGAATCCGAAAACATAGTCGACTATAGGACATTTTGAGAACTCCCAAAGTGCTCACTGTTAGACATATTTCTGAGACATATTTAAGAATTAGATCACCACTTTTGGTCTCGATTAGTGCTCATTTATGTCTAGGAGACGTAAACGTGAAAGTGTCAGGCTTGCCCTTGACAGTTTGTCTATGTTTTGTTTGTTTTTTCCTCTGCAGTTGTCTTTGTTTCCTCTGTATGTAGTGTTTCCTGTCAGCGCTCTTCTTTTGTCTGTTTCCTGTTTTTTTCCCTGTGCCCTGTTTTCCCTTCAGCTGCGGCTGATTGGCACCCGGCCACACCTGGTGTCAATCAGCCCACTCCTATTTGTACCTGCTTTTGTCCTCCAGTCAGTGCTGGATTATTGATTTGTCGATGTCATGTATTATCGCTCCTGTCGTGTCGTACCTTGTCGTGTCCTTGCAGCGTAGCGGTAAGCTATATTCGTTTGATGTTGGTAGCTTGCTGTTTTTTGTTCCCTGCTTCCAGTTTGTTCTTTCATTTTACAAGTACGACTTCTGTTCACTGCTAGATACCTGCTAGCTTCCACGCTAGGCCTTTTTGTTTGTTATCCGCCCACGTGCGCGCTCTTTGTGGTACCCCTTTTGTTTGTTCTTGTTTTAGTATTTATATTAAACCATGTTTTCTCATTCAATGCCTGCATCCATCTCTGCATCTTGGGGTTCGTCACCAACTAACTCTGACAGAATAATTCAGCCAAATTCGAACCCCGCAGAGATTTCCATGGCGGAGAGGCTTAATCTAGCTTTAAAATTAATGGCTAAATTAAAGAAGGGGGGGGGGGGGGGGCTATCAGTAGCTGTGCAGATGGGGAGGCACCGCTACTTTGCGTCCCAGTTGGTCTGCAACCTACAGCGCCATCACCTCTGGTGGGTCTGCAACCTACGGCGCCACGTCGCACTCTGGTGGACCAGCAGACGCCACCACGCACTCCGGTGAGCCAGCAGACTCCACCATGCACTCCACTGGGCCACCAGACTCCCAGCAGACTCCACCACGCACTACGGTGGGCCAGCAGACTCCACCACGCACTCCGGTGGACCAGTCGACTACAGCACGCACTCCGGTGGGACAGCAGCAGGGGGCGCCAGCACACACTCCGGTGGGCCAGCAGTAGGGGGCGCCACCATCTTCTCCGGTGGGCCAGCAGCAGGGGGCGCCACCATCTTCTCCGGTGGGCCAGCAGCAGGGGGCGCCACCATCCTCTCCGGTGGGCCAGCAGCAGAGGGTGCCACCATCCTCTCCGGTGGGCCAGCAGCAGGGGGCGCCACCATTCTCTCCGGTGGGCCGGCAGCTGAGGGCGCCACCATACTCTTGTCGGCCACTGAGGTGGTCGTTTCATGGGCGACCGCCTCGCAAATTGCAGAGGCATTCTATTCGCCGTCGCCACTTGACTCTTCCCCGCCTTGTCCTCCCTCCACCCTCTCTTGACTTTGGGAGTGGGGGCTAGTGTCAGGCTTTCCCCTGGCAGTTTGTCTATGTTTTAGTTTTTTTCTTCTGCATTTTTCTTTGTTTCCTCTGTGTGTAGTGTTTACTGTCAGCGCTCGTATTTTGTCTGTTTCCTGTTTTTTTCCTGCGCGCTGTTTTTGCCTCAGCTGCGGCTGATTGGCACCTGGCTACTCCTGGTGTCAATCAGCCCGCTCCAATTTGTATCCGCTTTTGTCCTCCAGTCAGTGCTGGATTATTGATTTGTTGATGTCACTTCTTGTCGCTCTTGTCATGTATTATCGCTCCTGTCGTGTCGTACCTTGTCGTGTCTTTGCAGCGTAGCGGTAAGCTATATTCGTTTGATGTTGGTAGCTGACTGTTTTTGGTTCCCTGCTTCCAGTTTGTTCTTTCATTTTACAAGTACGACTTCTGTTTACTGCTAGATACCTGCTAGCTTCCACGCTAGGCCTTTTTGTTTGTTATCCGCCCACGTGCACGCTTTTTGTTGTACACCTTTTGTTTGTTCTTGTTTTAGTATTTATATTTGTGGTGGGCGTGACCTGCGCGCCTGCGGGGAAGCGGGGTGTGGCAGGGCCGGCTTCGAGGTTGGCGACAGGTGAGTGGATGACAGCTGAAAGTGTTCATCTAATCACCTGTCGTTCTGTTAAGAGGCCGCAGTCGGGAGGCGGCGGGGGTTGAGTTTGGACAGACGACAATGCCGAAAGGCAGAGAGTGACAGTGCAGAAGGGAGACAATTGCTGTAAAGCAGAAAAAGATTATTGGAAAATAAATCGTGTTGAACTTTGAAAGCTTGTCATGTCAGTCCTTGGTGGTCCCGAGAAACCGGAAGCAGCAGACTTCCACAAATTGGCGCCCAACTTAGCCGGACCACCGGAGACAGGGGAAGACGTCCCCTGGATGGGTCTCGCGAGTGTGCTCACAGAGGTGGCAGCGAGCAGCCGCCAACAGAGCCAGGTACTGCGGCTGTTGGTGGACAGGATGGGCGGCGCAAGGCCGTAGCCAGCGGCTGTCGTCATGCACCGCATGAGGGAAAAAGAAGATCCCCATTCATTTTTGGACATTTTTTCGGCCATGGCAAAAGCGTGTGCTTGGCCGGAGGAAGAGTGGGGCGTGCGGCTCTTGCCGCTCCCGACGGGGGAAGGTGCAGCGGGCAGCGCTCAGCCTGCCAGCGGCATCCAGGGTGCGCTTCACAAACCTGAAGAGGGCGGTGCTGGACCGGACGGGAGGCACTGCCGAAGACTACCGACGACGGTTTCGGTCCATGCGTCTGGGAAAGGAGGACCGGCCATTCACCTTTGGCCAGCAACTTCAAGAGGCAGCGACGCGCTGGCTGCAGCCAGGAGAGGAGGTGGACCAGGTCATCCGGGAGCAGTTCTTGGAGGCGATCCCCAAGAAGACGGCCGACTGGGTCTGGTACCACCAGCCACGTGACCTGGCAGCTGCGGGCCACCTGGCCGTCCACCGCGAGGACCAACCTGCACCAATGAGGCACGGATGGAGCGCACGGCAAAAGGAGAGAACAGTACACATTCCCCACCATAACCCGCGTGACCACCCTTCTGTTTTTTCCCCGCAGGTCCCGGCTGCTGTCCCCAGAACATCTCCCGCGCAGACAGCCCCTCAAACGCCTGGGCAGGTGTGCTGGAGGCGTGGGCGGCCCGGTCGCGCGCGTCAGGAACCTCAGCAGGTTGAGGTGGGCCGCGTGGCCATGGTGGCCGGCCCTCCAGTGCCCTCCCCTGACCCGGGTGAGACGTACGGTATCAAGGTAATGATACAAGGGAGTACATACCGGGCAATGGTGGATTCAGGCTGCGGGCAGACCATGATGCACCAGAACCTGGTTCGACCCGGGGCTTTGAGGCATGCAACACGGCTAAAAATTAGGTGTGTGCTTGGGGATGTGCATGAGTACCCTATGGTTCCAATAGAAATTTAGTATGAGGGCCAAAAGCATAGGGTAGAGGTAGCTGTAAGTACGCACCTCTCGCACTCCGTAATTTTGGGCACAAATTGGCCGGGGTTTAGGCGCTTACTGACACAATGCGTAGGGGTGCGTTCACGGACTGTACGAAAAGGGAATGTCTGCGCAGTTCTCAGTGGCGAGGCGGGGCCATCCGACACTGCCGAGCGGGAACCGGCGGAGGCTTCGCGGGAACCCTCCCCAGCCCCCAATTGGCATCCTACGGAGGATTTTCCCCTCGAGCAGTCTCGAGACGAAACTTTGCGCGCGGCCTGGGACCAAGTAGATTATATAGATGGTCAGTCGATGCGCCCGGGAACAGTGCGGGTATTCCCTCACTTTTCCATTATGAGATATAGATTGTACCGAGTGACCCGTGACACTCAAACAGGAGAGGAAATTACCCAGTTGTTGGTGCCGAAACGCGGCCGGGATATGGTTTTTCAGGCGGCGCATATTAATCTTATGGCCGGACATTTGGGGTATGATAAAACACTGAATCGGGTCATGGTCCGATTCTATTGGCCAGGCATCCGGGCAGACGTGCGCCGCCTGTCCGGACTGCCAGCTGGTGAACCCAGCGGCCACCCCGAAGGCCTCTTTGCGCCCTTTGCCGCTCATGGAGGTCCCATTCGACAGAATTGGGATGGAACTCATCGGACATTTCACCCGAGCTCACGGGGGTATCGCTTTGTTTTAGTCTTAGTGGATTATGCAACGCGATACCCCGAAGCAGTGCCGCTGCGCACCATCTCTGCAAAAAGTGTGGCGCAAGTGCTGTTTCAGGTCATTTCCCGGGTTGGAATCCCGAAAGAGATTTTAACCGACCAAGGCACGTCCTTTACGTCACGCACGATAAAGGATTTATGTCATTTCACTGTACGGATTACTGGGAATTAAAGCGATCCACACCAGCGTGTACCATCCACAAACGGATGGGCTGGTGGAGCGACTAAACAAAACGCTAAAAACCATGATCCGTAAGTTTACGCACAAGGACGAACCAAATTGGGATAAATAGCTTGATCCCCTCATGTTTGCGATGCGGGAGGTACCCCAATCCTCCACTGGCTTTACGCCTTTCGAGCTGTTATACGGCAGAAAACCACGCGGAGTGTTGGACGTAATTAAAGAAAGTTGGGAGGAAAGTCCAAGCTCCAGCAAAAATTAAGTGCAGTACGTTCTGGACATGCGAGCAAAACTCCACACGGTGGCGCAATTATCACGTGAGAATTTGCTCCGTGCCCAGGAAGGACAACACGTATAACACGTAAAACACGTATAACAAGGGAACCAAGCTAAGAAAATTTTCACCGGGAGAAAAAGTCCTTGTATTACTCCCAACATCCAGCTCAAAATTACTTGCAAAGTGGCAAGAACCCTTTGAGGTCACACGGCAAGTGGGTGATGTGGATTATGAGGTTTGACGATCGGACCGGGGCGGAGACACACAAATCTACCATCTAAACCTGTCGAAGGCATGGAGGGAGGCGCATCCTGTGTCCATGGTAACGGTGGTGAGAAAGGAGGAGGAGTTGGGACCAGAGATCCCGCGCTCTGTCCCTCCCTCTCCTCTCCCCTGTGATAACCAGCTAACGTTAGCGCAGAAAGCGGATGTTGCTAAACTGCAGCAGCGCTTCTCTGACGTGTTCTCCCCTCGGCCCGGCCGCACGAATCTCATCCAGCATCATATCGAGACCAGCCCGGGGATTACAGTGCGCTCTCGGCCATACAGGCTCCCCGAACACAAACGTAAAATAGTTCGGGAGGAATTAAAATCCATGCTGGAATTAGGAGTAATAGAAGAATCCCACAGTGCCTGGTGTAGCTCCATAGTTCTTCTAGGGAAGAAAGATGGGTCTGTACGGTTCTGTGTGGATTACCGCAAGGTGAATGAAGTATCACGATTTGATGCGTACCCAATGCCCCGGGTCGACCAGCTCCTAGATCTCCTGGGCACTGCTCGTTTTTTCACGACACTGGATTTGACCAAGGGCTACTGGCAGATTCCCTTGTCACCAGAGTCCAAGGAAAAAACGGCCTTTTCCACTCCGGAAGGTTTGTACCAATTTGTCGCACTCCCGTTTGGCTTGTTCGGTGCGCCTGCCACGTTCCAGCGCCTCATGGACCGGGTGCTGCGACCCCACGCTGCATACGCGGCTGCCTACATGGATGATGTTATCATCCAGAGTAGCGGCTGGGAACAACACATGCAGCGGGTGGGGGCAGTGCTTGAGTCCCTGAGGCAGGCAGGGCTCACCGCCAATCCGGCGAAGTGTGCAGTTGGCCGGAGGGAAGTACAGTATTTGGGGTACCACTTGGGAGGAGGGCAGGTGCAGCCACAGGTAGATAAAACAGCGGCGATTGCGGCCTGTCCAACCCCCAAGACGAAAAAAGAGGTGAGGCAGTTTTTGGGTCTGGCAGGGTACTACCGGAGGTTTATCCCCCGGTTTGCGGACCTGACCAGCCCAATAACTGACCTCACCCGAAAGGGTGCCCCAGATCTGGTCCAGTGGACGGAGCGGTGCCAGCAGGCGTTTGAGAGGGTTAAGAAGGCCCTCTGCGAGGAGCCGGTCCTACACATGCCTGATTTTTCTCTCCGGTTTTGTTTGCAGGCGGACGCGTCGGGCAGAGGACTGGGAGATGTTTTGTCCCAGCAGGTGGAGGGCGTCGACCGGCCCATCCTTTACATCAGCCGAAAGCTATCTGAAAGGGAGGTGAGGTACAGCACAGTGGAGAGGGAGTGCCTCGCCATCAGATGGGCGGTCGGGGCCCTCCGATACTATACTACCTCCTGGGGCGCTCATTCAACCTCTGCTCGGACCACAGACTCCTCCAGTGGCTCCACCGCATGAAGGATGCCAACGTGCGGATCGCCCGTTGGTATCTGGCTTTGCAACCCTACAACTTCAGAGTGATCCACAGACCGGGTGCACAGATGGCCGTGGCCGACTTCCTGTCCCGCTCTCTTCCAGGGGGGGGGTTTGGGGCGGCCGGACGGTGTCCCGGCCTGAGTCTGGCGGTGGAGGTATGTGATGGGCGTGCCCTGCGCGCCTGCGGGGAAGCAGGGTGTGGCAGGGCCGGCTTCGCGGTTGGCGACAGGTGAATGGATGACAGTTGAAAGTGTTCATCTAATCACCTGTTGTTCTGTTAAGAGGCTGCAGTCGGGAGGCGGCGGGGGTTGAGTTTGGACAGACGACAATGCCGAAAGGCAGAGAGTGACATTGCAGAAGGGAGACAATTGCTGTAAAGCAGAAAAAGATTATTGGAAAATAAATCGTGTTGAACTTTGAAAGCTTGTCATGTCAGTCCTTGGTGGTCCCGAGAACCCGGAAGCAGCAGACTTCCACAATATTAAATCATGTTTTCTCATTCAATGCCTGCCTCCATTTCTGCATCTTGGGGTTTGTCACCAACTAACTCTGACAGAAAGGAAATCTCATCTTCAGGTTTGCTTTGCCTTGTATAACTTGCATTAATCAATTTTATTTTGGCTGAGATCGAGACACATCTGAGAATTTAAATCTTGTGCAGTGACAGACAAAACCAAGTTTATCTCTCATTGAGACAATTGAGACATAATGGAAACCAGCTCATTCATGTCTCATTTATCTGAGTTGGAATCAGAAAAAGAGGCAAGTGTGGGACAATTCTGAGTGCTCACCTTTAGACATATCTCTCAGCGACACTTGTGAGACAAACGAGAAAACCACTTTTGTCTTGATTAGTGCTCCTTTATTTCTGGGAGATATAAAAGAGAAAGGATATCTCATCTTCAGTTTTGCTTTGCCATGTTTGGTTTTGCATTATTCAATTTTATTTTGGCTGAGATAGAGACACATCTGAGAACTCAAATTGTTTGCAGTGAGACACCAAAGCAAGTTTATCTCTCATTGAGACAATAGAGACATATCGGAAAGCAGCTTATTTATGTCTAATTTTCTCTGAGTTGGAATCAGAAAAATAAGCAACTGTGGGATAATTTTGAGAACTCACAAAGTGCTCACTTTTGGACTTGTTTCTCAGAGACGCATTTAAGAATTAGATCACCACTTGAGTCTCGATCAGTGCTCATTTATGTGTAGGAGATATAAACGAGAAAGGATATATCATTTTCAATTTTGTTTGCCAAGTATGCTTTTGCTTTAATCTATTTTGTTTTGGCTGAGATAGAGACACATCTGAGAACTCAAATTGTGAGCAGTGAGAGACAAAACCAAGTGTATCTCTCACTGAGACACAACTGAGACCAATTGGAAACCTGCTCATTTGTGTCTCATTTTTGTCAGGGTTAAGATCAGGAAAAGAGACAACAGGGACGGCGTGGCGCAGTGGAAGAGTGGCCCTGTGCAACCCGAGGGTTCCTGGTTCAATCCCCACCTTCTACCAACCTCGTTACGTCCGTCGTGTCCTGAGCAAGACACTTCACCCTTGCTCCTGATGGGTGCTGATTAGCACCTTGCATGGCAGTTCCCTCCATCAGTGTGCGAATGTGTGTGTGTGAATGGGTAAATGTGGAAGTAGTGTCAAAGCGCTTTGAGTACCTTGAAGGTAGAAAAGCGCTATACAAGTACAACCTATTCATCATTTATTTATAACTGTGGGACAATGTTTATATCTCATAGAGTGCTCATTGTGAGAATTATTTTTCTCAGAGACACATTTGAGAATAATTACATTACCACTTTGGTCTTGATTAGTGCTCATTTAAGTCTATCAAGTACAAATGATACATGTAGGAGATGTCACCTTCAATTTTTGTTTTGCTATTGGCTTTTGGCTAAGATAGAAAAGAAAAAAATCTGAGATCTCAAATTGTGAGCAGTGAGACACAAAACCAAGTATATCTCTTACTGAGACATAATAGAGACATATTAGAAACTTGCTCATTCATGTATACTTTTCACTGAGAAAAATCAGGATCCAGATCAGGACAAGAGAAAACGGAGATAATTTTGAGAACTCACAGTGCTTATTTCTGTCAAGGAGATATACATGAGACAAAGAGTTTATCTCATCTTCAGTTTTGTTTTGCCATAGGGCAATGGTTTGAAGGGATTAGAGGCATGAATTCATGAAAAACAAAGTGTGGAATGATTGAATTTATGTACCAAATGAAAAAGAAAAAGAAAAAAGAGAGCCATTGCGTGATGCGTTGGTTCAACATTTACGTCGCGTGCCCTGGCTAACAACAGAAGGCAACAATACGTGTTATTGCACTGCCAGGGATCAACAGAAAGGAACAAAAACATATGTTTTGTTTTTCTCTAAGCGGTGACAGGTGGGGTGTTTATGCCACAAGGTTTTAAGTCAACAACATAACCACCTTTGAGTGGCGCACAAGACTCCTCATTTTGGGATTTGTTTATCTTTTACTTGCTTGGAATGTGCGATATAAAACATTCATGTCACGGCTAATATTATCACGGTAATGAATGTACTTGAAAATCATTTATACGCGACTTATACTGCGAGAAATCTTTACACCAAGTTTTAAAAAAAAATAAATAAAACTATTATTAGACCCCAAAAGGGAATAAGCGGTAGAAAATGGATGGATGGATTAAAAGTGTTAAAAACATTACAAATGATGAAAATACTATTTTGCATGTTTTCACTGATAGTGTTCTAGTCAGAGTATTGGATCTGTAATTGTTGTAAATATTGCTTTGTTAGATTTATTTACAAGAAAAGTGCGTAAAAAAAAATCGCTGGCAGCCGTTGTGGCGTCCTCTGTTCAGCAGTCCTTGAACGCACCGTAAAAACACCTGTCTCGTATTCCTCTGATAGCAATGTGTCATACCACAGATTTTCTTTCGGATCCCATGCCGAGTGAAATTCAGTCTGGTATCGGCGATACAGATCAAATACCGATACTTATTAAAGAAAATCATAAAGTAATCTGGTGAGTGGGTAGAGCTACTGCAAGGAGTCCCTTGTTGGGTTAGCAATCCTACTGTACTGAACAAATATTTCGGATCGTTTATGTTGAGGCGGATGATATTTGAGTAGTAATTAGCTCTAGCTAAGGTAAGCATGTGTTTATAAGTTATTAAACTATCACACCATGCTAGATGGAAAACGGCAAGTTTAGTTGCCCACCATGTGCATTCCAGCTTTCTACATGATCTTCTAAGAGCTCTAGTTTCTGCTGTAAACCATGGGGTGCGCCTTTTAGGGGCCCTTTTTAGCTTTAGCAGTGCCGTACTATCAATGGTGTTGCGCAGGGGCGTCGTTAAAGTTGTTAGTGAGGTTATCAATAGAGCCCACATACTTTGGGAATGGCACCATTACTGAAGGCAGTAGGCCAACAAGAGTCGTAGATGTGACAGCATTAATGTTGTGGCTGCTAAAGCAGTTATGATTATTATTAGCTTGTTGACAATGAGTCAGAACTTCGAATTTTATAAGGTAATGATTGGACATTACTTTAGTTTATGGGAGATTCATAACTTTGAAGGTGGTGACACCCCTGACAAGTACTAGATCTATCGTATTACCATTGCGATGCGTGGGTTCATTTATTATTCGTGTAAGACCACAGCTATCAATTATAGTCTGGAGCGCCACGCATGGAGGGTCCGATGGGGTATTCATATGGATATTAAAGTCCCTCATTATAATTATATTGTCAGCGTGCATCACTAGATCAGCGACGAACTCTGATAATTCACTGATAAAGTCCGAATAGGGCCCAGGAAGGCAGTAGATGGAGACGGCGTGGCGCGGTTGGGAGACTGGCCGTGCCAGCAACCGAAGGGTTCCTGGTTCGATCCCCGCCTTCTACCAACCCAGGATTATCAGTTGTGGCCTTGACACTTCACCCTTGTGGTTAGGGCCATGCATGGTAGCTTCCGCATCAGTGTGTGAATGGTGAATGTGGAACTAGTGTCAAAGCGCTTCGAGTACCTTGAAGAGAGAAAAGCGCTATACAAGTATAACCCATTTACCATTTACCATTATAGTTCTTTTAATTTAATGTTTGCAAATACATCAAAGATACTATTTTAATCCATTTCTAATGGATAAAGCTTTGGCCTGGACAAAAGGTCATCAGGTGGTCCCCAACGTTCACAGAGTGTTTCGATCCTCAACCACAACACTCTCTGGGTGGTGGGTCAGAAGTGATTGGGCAGATCACTGCCCCTCTCATCCAGGCTTCCAGCCATTATCCCAGAGCCAACAGGAAGCTCTCTCTGCCGCTTCTCCCAGCCTACGAACAGCTGTTTTTCTCAAGTGACCTCTCAATCCAACCTTTGTCATCAGATTCCACACAGATTGAGCAGGGAATCATTGACATCAAACTTCCACTGTCATCAGCCATGCTGTCTACACCTTGTCCTGGCAGTCCTGGACAAGTTGTTGATACTTTTTTTCCCTCTCTGCCGCTTCCTCACATCCCTCCTCCCACTAGACAGTAAGTTCCACCAGGATGATTTTCTTTCCCTCTGGGGACCACATAACTATGTCTGGTCTCAGAGTGGTGGACAGTACTGCCTCTGGGAAGAGGAGCTCTCTCCCCAGGTCAACCTCCATCTCCCAACCCTGGGTCAACTGCAGGAGGTTTTGCTTGGCTTGGCCTTGGACAACTGATCTATGACCATCTTTCACGAAAGTGATTGTGCTTTGCAGTGGCTTAGTTTTGGCTGGGTGTTTCGTTCTCCTCTCTTGCTCCAAGATGTCTGCGAGCATTTTCAAGCATTGCACGCAGAAAGAATGTGCGCCATAGTTCCTTTACCGCCACACAACCTGCACAGCGGGTCCTCCCTCATTCCCCACCTACGCAAGTTGACTGGGGTCGGCAGGGTGTCGCATACTGCTCGAAGCAGAAACGACATGCGAAAAGGCTCCAGCCTCCACAGTTCACTCCACGTCACAGTCGTCTTGGGAAGGTTCCACCTTGTCTAGGCATCTTGGGTTGCGAGCTCGACGGCTTTAGCTCTTCTTCCTCAAGGTTTCAAACTTCATCCTGGATAATGGTCCTCTTTTCCCTGGGAGTGGACTTGGACCACTGCTGGAAATGTGATATTTCTAGAACCTGTCTTCCAGTGCAAGAGCATCCGATGGTATCTTTGGTCCTGAGAGATGATTCTGCCTGGGTAACAGCAGTGCTGGCGGCCCACTTACTGCCAGATCTTGTTCTTATTCTAGCTTCCATGATGAGTTAGACTTGGGAGTCCCAATATGTCAGGTATAGTCTCCATTTTGCCCCTTCAAACTCCTCCAGAACTGAAGACAGGTGGAGCTGGAGCTGACCCGACCTTACGTAGAGCCCCGTTGATGTAAAGATCATTTACGAAGGTGCTTGTTGAATTTCCTCTCCAACTCTTCAACTGTTGTTATGGCCACTTTGTACACGGTGAGAAGCCACACAAGTCTTTGGAGTAAGCCATGCTGGTAGATCCAGCACTTGTATTTCCCAGGCAGACCAGGCTTGTCACTTCTTTTCAACCATTCTTCAACTTGATTTTCGGTGCTGGAGATGCTCCTTTTATCTGTCATGGAATCATCATATCACTTTCCAAGGCATTTAATAGGGCTCCCCTGGATGTTTGGGATTGCTTCCCCCTGAACAGGCAGCTTGAACTTTCCCGTTGTTTTCCCCTTTTGGCTCACCAGACACCTTGGTTTCTTGGGCTTGAAGATCGTCTTCGCCCAAGTAGCCATACGATCCAGTTCCGCCAGGAGCCATCTTGCCTGCACGTGAATTGGTGTTATCACGGTAAGATCATCCATGAATGCCCTGATTGCTGGTTGTTGACTTCCTGCAGTAGTCTTTGGTCCTCTATACTTTATGATTGCTGCAGAGATGATCAAGTTCATTCCCTTGGCACTATTACCTTCTCCACTGGCTTTTTTTTTTATTAATTGATTGATACTTTTATTAGTAGATTGCACAGTTCAGTATGTATTTCGTACAATTGACCACTAACACCTGAATAAGTATTTCAACTTGTTTAAGTCGGGGTCCACGTTAGTTAATTCATGCCATTTTGTTGTAAACCTGGCTGCTTGGAATCGCAGCTTGATATCTCCCAGGTGGCTGGTGATCTCCCCCTGAATGTGATGTGGGATGTGGTAATGGTCCATAGCCACTTAGATCACGTTATGGGGAATTGACCCTTATGCATTAGCAAAATCAAGCTAGACTACGGTTAGGTTGCCTTTCTTCTCCTTTGCTTCTTGGATAAGTTGGCTCAGGACCCCTGTATGCTCCAGGCACCCGGAGAACCCTTCGATACAGCCCTTCTGGATAGAGATGTCAATATATCCATTCCGGGTCATGAAGGAGGTAATTTTTTTTTGGCCAGCACTGAAAAGAAGATTTTCCCCTCCACACCGAGCAAGGAAATATTTCGGACCTGGCTGATCTGTGTGGATCCTCGTTCTTTCGGCACAAAGCACCCCTCTGCCCTTCTCCAGCTTGTTGGTACGGTTCCTTTGGCCCATATTACCCGCATAAGCTTCCACAGCCTGTGTAGGAGCTTTGGTCATTTCTTGTACACTTTATTGGGTATACTGCAGGGACCTGGGGCAGAAGCTGATCTCACGTGCTTGACATCCTCTTGAACCTCTCTCCATGATGGATATTCTGTGCTGAGGGAGGATGTTGGGGGACTGATTGTACGAAGCCCGTGATTTTCTGGTAGGGCAACGTTTCTTGAAGAGTCACTGAATGTCTCTTGAACAAACTCCTCCACCTCCTCCTTAGAACTTGTTAGAGTCCCTGACCTTGACTCTCCCAAAAGTGACTTTGTAAAGCGGTAAGGGTCTTCTATGAACTGGACTCGTGCGGCTTCCTGCCTTTTTCGCCTTTGCTTTTGCCCTTATGCTCTTTTCAGCCTAATGAGTTGCCCGTGGAGGCTAGCTGTCAGTTCTTTTAATCCTTTCTTTTCTTCCTTGCTTGCCAATTTGAATGGCTTTTTCAGGGTTAATCTCCTTCCGACGTTTGATCTTTCTTTCTCTTCTGTCTTCCTGCTTTTCTGGTCTGGCTTTGTTCTCTCTCCTTGGCACCGTTCCAAACCGTTCTTTTGCCAAATTGTAGGTGATGTCTGTGAGTGAATCCACCTTCCTTTCTACTAACCCTGCTTGAACCATTTTAAGCACCATGTCCAGATCTTCATCGAGCATGGACCACTCCTTGGTCTCACTCATCTTACGCCACTTGATTCTTACCTTCGTTGGTTGGGGTGGGATTTCTGGGATGGCATTTGAGGTTCTCCTTGTGTGGTTTTGGGGGATTGCAGGCATTGAGAGATCTCTAGGACTGGGGTTTGCTTCCTGCCTAGGGTTCTCCTGCGTCTCACCAGACTGTTCGTCTAAGCAGTGTGCATGCGTCTGTCCCTGTCCACACTTGGCCTTGTCCTGGGCCTTGCTCTGGTTTATTTTGAGCCCTCTTGCAGCTCTGTGTCTGTGTCACTGTCCTTGTTGTTGCCGTTAAATCTGTCCTGGCGAGTCTCTCATCCTCCCCCCCTCTAGGGAGGTATTGCTCATTTGTTTGTTCTGAAGCTTGCTTTTTGCCCTCTTGCGAGTGCTGCAACAGGGGTTGCTGGCCCCTGTTATCCCGCCAGTCTTTCCTGGAGGTCAGCTGTCTCTCCAGCATCACCGACCTTTCTCGGTTGTCATTTAGACATTCCTGGAAGTCACTGGTTGCCCAGGGAGTACAATTTGCACATACATCAAATATGCTATTTTAATCCATTTCTAATAATACATATAATTTTTTAGTATTCATTATTTATTTCAAAATCTGAAGTATGTTGAGGTAGTGGCATAAATAGCACAGCCAAGCTAATACAACAGAAAAAAACAGGACACATTCATACAGAGTACACAAAAATGGTTTCAAACAATAACAAAAGGAAATAAGTAACAAAATAAGAGCATTAAGATCAATTCAATAATAACAACTAAAAACCCCAAAAGCAGTGAAGTTGTCACGCTGTGTAAATAGTAAATAGAAAGAGAAAACATCCATCCATCCCTTCCATTTTGTACCACTTATTCCCTTTGGGGTCGCGGGGGGCGCTGGTGCCTATCTCAGCTACACTCGGGCTGAAGGCGGTGTACACCCTGGACAAGTCGCCAGCTCATCCCAGGGCCAACACAGATAGACAGACAAAATTCACACTCACATTCAATGATTTGCAAATCCTTTTCAACTTACATTAATTTCAATGGATCACAATGACAATATATTTAATGTTCACACTGAGAAACTGTTATTTTTTGCAAATTAGCTCATTTGGAATTTGATGCCTACAACATGTTTCTAAAAAGCTGGTGGGTACTAGACTGGCTTGCCTGTAGTCAAGACCTGTCTCCCGTTGAAAATGTATGAATATGAATATGAAAAGGCTAAAATAGCAAAAGGGAGACTGTTGAACAACTTAAGCTGTACATCAAGCAAGAATGGGAAATAATTCCACTTCAAAAATGTGTCTCCTCAGTTCCCAAACCTTACTGAGTGTTGTTAAAAGGAAAGGCCATGTAACACAGTGGTAAAAATGCCCTTCTGAGTACTTTTTTGCAATGTGTTGCTGCCATTAAATGATCAGTTAATGATTATTTGCAAAAAAAATGAAGTTTCTCAGTGTGAACATAACATATCTTGTCTTTGCAGTCTATTCAATTGAATATAAGTTGATTTGCAAATCATTGTATTCTCTTTTTATTTACCATTTGCACAACGTGACATCTTCACTGCTTTTGGGTTTTGTACAATTGGAATAAAAAGTAAGTTGCACACACATGTTAAGGTGAAAATATAGAACATGAAAACAAAATAATTAGACGACACATTGAGCTAATTTTTTCACTTGGTTAACAATAACAGGGTTGTGGACCTGGTTGTGGACTTAGTTGTGGGCAGGGTTATGGACTCGGTAATGGACAGGGTTGGGAACGGCATTGCGGGTGATGTCGCAGACTTGGTTATGGACAGCTTTACAGACTTGTTATGGACTCGGTTATGGACTTAGTTATGGACAAAGGATGATGCTCACGCGGAAGAAAATCAACCATCAAGTAAACTTGGTTCTCTATTAAGCAGTTCTTCCCCCCCGAGAGCTGTCTTTTGCTTTTGGTGGATGGGTTTTTGTGCTTGGAGTGGACTGTTGGGAACACCAATGAGATTTCAAGATGATCCTGGAGGCCGACATGAAGAGATATCAAGTGGAGGACCACCGTGACAATACCCAGGAGACCACAAACCGCCTGAATGACGGCAGGAAACATGTTGAAGACATTTTCTAACCTGCATGTCCAATCAAAGCAAACATCCTCTCTTCCTCTTGTTCTGTATTGTGAGCAGGAAATGTCTGCATTCAAGCCACACTTGAGTGATTACAACTTCTCCATGTCCTTATTATTATTATCCAAAAGACAAGAATCGCATTGTGGAGAAGTGGAGCCGGCAGTCTGACAGAGAGGCAGGGCACCCCGGAGCCCAACCCAAGAAGGCGGCGATGGCAAGAAGGCGGCGATGGCAAGAAGGCGGCGACGGCGAGCGAGCGAGTGGCGAGTCGGGGCGCACCGGGAGCGAAACCTCAATCAAGATCAGGTGCGTGATCCACGCACCTGATCTTGATTGAGGTTTCGCAATCCAATAATCCTCTCAAGCTGTTTAAAAGAGTGCAGCTGACGCAGAGCGAGAGAGGCGGAGAGACTGGAAGGAGCAAGGGTGCAGCTGATGCGGAGCGAGAGAGGAGGAGCACCGAAGACAGACGACGAGCGAGCGGAGAAGAGGAGCTGAAAAGCAACCTGGACTGATGTTTTTATCTAAAAATAAACAAAGTCAAACTGCTCAAAGCCATGTCCTTCCTTGCTGGTCCTGGGAACCTAGCAACAGCGTGAGACTGTTACATTTGGCGCCCAACCCAAAAGGACCATCGGAGGCGGGGGAGGGCGATCTCCTGTGGGCTCTCCTGGGCGCATTCACGAGGCTGGCGGCAGGCAGCCGGCAGCGGCTCGAGGAGTCCCGCCAACAGTTGCGGCTCCTACAGGTGATGGCGGACTAGGTGAGTGGCGGCGAGTGCCCTCCCCCCCAAAGAAGAAGTGGAAGAAAAAGTTGAAAAAGTGGTGGAAGAAGTGGAAGGGGAAGAACATGATGATAATGATGAAGATGGCGGCGCCCGGACGGGCTGCAGCTTGCAGAAGCTCTTGGTAAAAATGGAACATTTGGCAAAAATACTGGACAATTCTGCAAATTACAGCGTGGACACTCCGTGATCACTTACGACCACCAAACAATTCGACACGTAAGCGGTGTGATCGAAAGCAGAAACACGGATGCCGAGCGGGGTTAACAACAAAGCAAAAGGCTAATCCCCACAGAACACCACTTCCTTCCATCCTGAAGCTGAATTTAAATGGAAGACACAAGCCTACAGAGTCTGGGTAAGGAGTCTGTTAAGTTAGAACAAGATTTTCTGCTATGTCTGTGTCAGAGTTGGACATGCGTTCTACTGAGGTGGCAAATTATGATGCGTTCAGTTTATCGCAGCACCAAGCAAACAATCGCAAAATTAACGTGATATCAATTCCTAGATATGGTCATAATTATTTTAAGTGCACTACGCATAATAAATGCAACATTATTAATATTGCTACTACGGATAATTTGATCAAAAACTCCCTAAAACAGCCCACCACCTATAATATAGGCTTTTTAAACATAAGATCATTGTCTCCCAAAACGTTATTAGTTAATGAGGTCATTAGAGACAACAATCTTAACGTCATCGGTCTCAGCGAAACCTGGCTTAAACCAGACGACTTTTTTGCGCTAAATGAGGCTTCTCTTCCTAACTATACGAATGTGCATATTGCCCGTCCCCTTAAAAGGGGTGGGGGAGTAGCACTAACATACAACGAAAACTTTAACCTTAGTCCTAACCTAAATATTAAATATAAATCGTTTGAGGTGCTTACTATGAGGTCTGTCACACCGCTGCCTCTATACCTGGCTGTTATCTACCGCGCCCCAGGGCCCTATTCGGACTTTGTCAGTGAATTCTCAGCGTTCGTTGCTGATCTAGTGACGCACGCCGATAATATAATTATAATGGGGGACTTTAAAGGCCTACTGAAACCCACTCCTACCGACAACGCAGTATGATAGTTTATACATCAATGATGAAATATTAACATTGCAACACATGCCAATACGGCCGGTTTAGTTTACTAAATTACAATTTTAAATTTCCCGCGGAGTTTCTTGTTGAAAACGTCGCAGAATGATGACACGTATGATGACATGTGTTTGTGACGTCTCGGGTTGGAGGGGACATAGCCCAGCACCACACACGGCTAAAAGTGGTCTCTTTTCATCGCGTAATCAAACAGTAATTTGGACATCTGTGTTGCTGAATCTTTTACAATTTGTTCAATTATTAATGGAGACTATAAAGAACAATGCTGTTGGTGGAAAGCGGTGGATTGCAGCTGCCTTTAGCACCGAAACACAGCCTGTGTTTCTTTGTTTGTTGTGAAGCTTTAACACAAAGCGGTCAAGCGAACATGTTTCTCTACGTCATCCAGCAAGATTTTGGATGGGAAAATTGTGATATTAATTCGGCTCTTACCGGAGACTTCAGTGGATTATGCGACTTCCTCCTGAAGCTCAAAAAGGCAGCTGTGATCTTGGCTCCTCCATTGGCTTCTCTGTGTTGATGTTTGTACAGCCCTTTGAGACACTAGTGATTTAGGGCTATATAAATAATCATTGATTGATTGATTGATTGAAGAAGAAGAACATGATGATGATGAAAAGGAAGAAGAACATGATGATTATGATGAAGAAGAAGACCATGATGATGAAGAAGAAGAACATGATGATGATGATTTAGAAGAAGAAAATGATGATGAAGAAGAACATGATGATGATGAAGAAGAAGAACATGATGATGATGAAGAACATGATGATGATTAAGAAGAACATGATGATGATGAAGAAGAAGAAAAAAAACATGATGATGATGATGATGAAGAACAAGAAAATGATGATGATGATGATGAAGAAGAACATGATGAAGAAGAAAAAGACACAGAGGAAATGGAAGAAGACGGAAAAGAATAACAAGGGGAAAATGAAGAGAAGACCGGGGACAAAGGTGGCCGTGACAGTCATTTCCCGCCTCTTAAAAAAAGGGATGGGGGAGTAGGCTCAGCCTGTCGGAAGCCCGGCTTGCGTCTGGCGATGGAGGACTGTGGAAAGGTGGAACCGGCTGTCCGACAGAGAAACAGGGCACCCTGGAGCCAAGATGGCGGCGAGAAGGCGGCGATGGCGAGCGTGCGGCGATGGCGAGCGTGCGACGAGGCGGGCCGCACCGGGAGGGAAGCCTCAATCAATATCAGGTGCGCGGATCGCGCACCTGGGGACAATCCAATAGTCCTCTCAAACTGTTTAAGAGAGTGCAGCTGACGCAGAGCGAGAGAGGCGGAGAGACTGGAAAGAGAAAGAGTGCAGCTGATGCAGAGCGAGAGAGGCGGAGAGACTGGAAGGAGAAAGAGTGCAGCCGATGCAGAGCGAGAGAGGAATAGCGCCGAAGACAGACGACGAGCGAGCGGAGAAAAGGAGCTGAAAAGCGACTTGGACTGAGGTTTTTATTGAAAAAATAAACGAAGTCAAACTGCTCAAAGCCATGTCCTTCCTTGCTGGTCCTGGGAACCTACACGACAGCGTGAGACTGTTACACTCATGATATAAGCTTGCATGCCAAATGTCCTATACAAGCAGTTCTCTAGCGAGTTTACATCTGCAGAGCCATCTAAATGTCCTCCAATTAGCACACAATTACTTCTATTCTATTCATTTACGAAATGTAAACGTGCTAGACTTTAGGCTACCAGCAGCTACACAAAAGCTTAGAACACAATAACACACAAGCTAGACATACGTAATAAGTGTCCTTCATTGAACAATATTGCAACCTAAAACAGCACAATTGTGAAATAGTTGTAGCTGAGAGATTTTGCCAAAAAAGAAATGATCAATTGTAACTTTTTGCTATCTTAAAAGGCTGCCTAGAGCGTTAACCTCTGTAAATACTGAAATAAAGATACCGCCGATACCAGATTTTTATGCTCTAATATCGATCATCAAATCAATTTTTTTTTAATTACAAAAATTCTAAAAACAGATTGAACAGATAGTACATATTGTATATATAATATATATATATATATATATATATATATATATATATATATATATATATATACATATATATATATATATATATATATGTGTGTATGTCTTAATTGGATTATCCAGAGAATAGTGCTCGATACCGTGGTAGAGCGCAATATGTATGTGTGGGAAAAATCACAAGACTACTTCATCTCTACAGAACTGTTTCATGTCTCCTGATGATTGAGGGAACCCCTCATGAAACAGCTCTGTAGAGATGAAGTAGTCTTGTGATTTTTCCCCCACCTATATATATATATATATATATATATATATATATATATATATATATATATATATATATATATATATATATATATATATATATATATATATAAAAGGCAGCACAATGGAAGAGGGGTTAGTGTGTCTGCCTCACAATACGAAGGTCCTGAGTAGTCCTGGGTTCAATCCCGGGCTCGGGATCTTTCTGTGTGGAGTTTGCATGTTCTCCCCGTGACTGTGTGGGTTCTCTCCGGGTATTCCGTTTTCCTCCCACCTCCAAAAACATGCACCTGGGGATAATTTGATTGGCAACACTAAATTGGCCATAGTGTGTGAATGTTGTCTGTCTATTGTGAACCCACACCAAACAAGAATGAAAAAAACACATTTTGGGAGAACATCAGCACTGTAACACAACATAAACACAACGGAACAAATACCCAGAATCCCATGCATCTCTCCGCCCCTCCGTGCGTAGGTTGAGGTGGGCGGCGTTGGGGGGTTGGTGGTGCGGGGGTGTATAATGTAGCCAGGAATAGTTAGGGATGCATGGGATTCTGGGTATTTGTTCTGTTGTGTTTATGTTGTTTAACAGTGCGGATGTTCTCCCAAAATGTGTTTGTCATTCTTGTTTGGTGTGGTTTTAAAGTGTGGCGCATACTAGTAAGAGTGCTAAAGTTGTTTATATCACAACCCTCAGTGTAATCTGTATGGCTGTTGAGCAAGAATGGCTTGCAGTCGCCTATGTGTGTCTACAGAAGCCTCATACAACATGTGAATGGGCTGGTAAGCTGTTTGTTATGGTTGTAGAGGGCGCTAAACACATTGTCATTAGGGCATACCCTTATTATTGTTGTTTTGGTGAAAACAAGCAGACTGTGGAGAGAATAGTTGCTCTGAAACTCGGTAGACACCCGGAAAAATTGAGATGGTTGGCAAATGTGATGTTGTCAAGCGGCATTCAAATATAACTCGCACCAATATTAAATTTTCATATTAAGGTGCGGGCAGCGTGTCTGAGAACCCTGGTTAATACATAGCGCAAAGCAAAAACAACTTTGTACGCTGTGTTATTTCATTTTAAATCTCAAAAGAGTCTTGTGGCTCCCATAGTTTTCTTTATTTTGTGAAAAAGGTCAAAATGGCTTTTTGAGTGGTAAAGGTTGCCGACCCCTGCTGTAGATGATGTTACATATGTACTAAATAAACCACGGGGCGGTATAGCTCGGTTGGTAGAGTGTCCGTGCCAGCAACTTGAGGGTTGCAGGTTCGATTCTCGCTTCCGCCATCCTAGTCACTGCCGTTGTGTCCTTGGGCAAAACACTTTACCCACCTGCTCCCAGAGCCACCCACACTGGTTTAAATGTAACTTAGATATTGGGTTTCAATATGTAAAGCGCTTTGAGTCACTAGAGAAAAGCGCTATATAAATATAATTCACTTCACTTCACTTCACATGATGTTAGTACATTAATCGAGGAAAATGATCGAACTACATACATGGCATATTGTAATTGGATTTTTTTTTTATCTTGATTGATTGAAAATGAACACCATTGAGTTGACCAATGAACATTATCACGTCATTCATTCAGAAAATATAAATACCAACAAATAAAGATAGAATACTATTAACCGCAACATGTATGTGTAAAAAAAACAACAACATTAGGATTTGTACATTTTCAGAATGTGCTTCTTCTATTTTTAAACACAGAAAACAATCTGAAGGTGTCTTTATTTTTAAGTTATCGTGCAGGGATTTTACCAGTCCGGTCCACTTGGGAGTAGATTTTTTTCCATGTGGTTCCCGATCTAAAATGAGTTTGACACCCCTGGTTTACAATAATGTTGGTTCAGAAGGCCTCCGGCAGAATTCACACAGCACTGGCAACAAGCTAGCTGAATTCTGATTGGATAAAAGCTGTAACTTAAAAACAGCAACACTGGAGACATAAAGACAATATGATGAATACTTTTATATATTTATGAAAAGTACATTTAGAAATAAAATGAAGTTTAGATCATTTTTGATCATGATTTATGTTAGCAGAGAAGGCCTTGCTGGCCCTGACGTCACACCACTGTATTTAATATATTTTAACCTGGTCCTTATTTTCCACAGGTTATAAAAAATATCAGTAGTGGTCAACATCGACCAATACAAAGCACTTATACCATGATAAAGTTTTCAGCAATATTGCCCAGCACTATGTCTTTTTTTTCTTCTTTTTTTTTAGCTATTTGGTCCTCTTTGGCGTGAATGTTTTGCACATATTGAACTTCTTGGTAGCCATCCAGCTCTGAGGAAGATTCCCACGAGGTCAACACATTCTTCAGTGGAACGAGTGCTGATATGACCACATGCTTCCAAGATGATTCCACTCCACTTTACCCATCACGCAGTTTCATACTCAGGAGGTGTTCTGTTCGAGGGGGCGTGGCCTCCGAGTGCTTGAGGCGGGATCAAGTAGCAGCTGAATCGACGCTCTGTTGTTGGGCTTCCCCCTCTTGGACGCTCTCACGGCGGGTCAGCAAGGACTTTCTGGAATCTCACAGCCTGCATCACCTCTCTTGTCACCGCGGTGAGAGTAGACGTGTTCCGGAAAAAAAGAAAAAGCTGCCATAAATAGGTGTGTTGACGCCTCATGAGGTCATCGTGGACCCCAAGTGTCAGACGGAACATGTGACCTCAAACTAGGTGTTGACATGCAGATTGGTCCGTCAAACAGATCAGGGTTATTATACACTGTGCACTAAGTGTGATTTACACTTTCATCCACCAGAGGACGCCACCAATTATTGTATTTATTGGAGCATGAATGATTAAACTTGGATATCTTGGGGAAAGCTGTGATTTTTTTGGTGCAGGATGTAGAAAGTGTGGTTCACATACGGAGGGCCGCCATTAGGAAAACAATTACCCTAAATCAGTGTTTAACCTTTGTTTGGGCCTCGAGGGCCCCCTAAAGGGCCACCAAAAACATGCGTTGTTTTAGCAGTAGTATTCCAACTTAGTTGTAATGGACTTTTCTACCACTTGTGGCAGTAATGACAATCTCAAACAGAGGAAGTCTGGAGCTAATGTCAGAGATAATTTTTAAGCGCAAAAAATATGACCGAAGTGGTGGAGCAGTATTTTCGTTCGCACTTTATTTTTTGACAGTTATATTTGGAATTCGTTCAAATGTTAGTTCAAATGTAAATTACAGGTGTCAAATGTTTATTTTTTTTTTATTTAGATTGATCATGATTAACCACAGTGAATTGTTTGCTAACATGATTTAAATTTCTATATTTTCTGGAATGACAGCCGATACACTGAGGCTCATACGATGACGCGGCTGATCTAAGGATTTTTCATCATGACTAAATATTTCATCTCACAACGTAGCGGTGTATATTGGCGGCTTAATGTCCAGTGCGGTCAATATATGAAAACATTTAGTTTTCTTTAAAAATGTTGTGGGTGGGGCTTATATTTCAGTGTGTCCTAAAGTTTGGAAACTATGGTAACCCCAAAAAAGACCCCAATATTTTGACGCAAATGCAATTCACAAGCATTTTTTTAAAGTATGAATAACTTTAGCAATACTTTTTAGGTAAATCTATTTTTTGGCATTATTACAATCACACTTTATCAGAACTGGTTAGAGGATAGAATAGTTCCTTTTTTGGTCGCAAAAATATGGCCTTAAAACAACTTTACTTTTCTTTTATTTCATACATATATACATAAGTCGTGGTCAAAAGTTGACATACACTTGTGAAGGACATACAACTCTTATTATTTTGTGATAGAGTGATTGAAGCACATACTTGTTGGTCACAGAAAAACATTAATGAAGTTTGGTTCTTTTATGAATTTATTATGGGTCTACTGAAAATGTGACCACATCTGCTGGGTCAAAAGTATACATACAACAAAGTTAATATTTGCTTACATGTCCCTTGTCAAGTTTCACTGCAATAAGGCGCTTTTGGTAGCCATCCACAAGCTTGAATTTTTGACCACTCCTCTTGACAAAATTGGTGCAGTTCAGCTGAATGTGTTGGTTTTCTCACATGGACTTGTTTCTTCAGCATTGTCCACTCGTTTAAGTCAGGACTTTAGGAAGGCCATTCTAAAACCTTCACTCTAGCCTGATTTAGCCATTCCTTTACCACTTTTGACGTGTGTTTGGGATCATTGTCCTGTTGGAACACCCAACTGTGCCCAAGACCCAACCTCCAGGCTGATGATTTTAGGTTGTCCTGACGAATTTGGAGGTAATCCTTGATTTTCACTGTCCCATTTACTCACTGTAAAGCACCAGTTCCATTGGCAGCAAAACAGGCCCAGGGCATAATACTACCACCCCCATGATTGACGGTAGGTTTGGTGTTCCTGGGGCTAAAAGCCTCACCATTTCTCCTCAAAACATACTGCTGGGTATTGTGGCCAAACAGTTAAATTTTTGTTTCATCTGACATCACATGGACAAAAATAAGACCTTCTCGAGGAAAGTTTTGTGGCAAATGGGAGAGACAACAACAACAAACACAACAATAATTACCTCAGCCAATACAATATGTACAAATATGATAATAGAGTGATATCAAAGAAGCAGTGAGTGAAATAAATAATACATAAATGACAATGAACATTATTACACTACGAATGGAGCAATACAAATACCAATATAAATATCACTATTGTTAATGAAAAATAACAATAATGACCTCTGTTATCAACAATAAAATTGTTCAAATGCAACAATACATATATATCATGATAACTTGAAATACAAACCCTGTTTCCATATGAGTTGGGAAATTGTGTTGGATGTAAATATAAACAGAATACAATGATTTGCAAATCATGTTCAACCCATATTCAGTTGAATATGCTACAAATACAACATATTTTATGTTCAAACTGATAAACATTTTTTTTTTGCAAATAATCATTAACTTTGGAATTTTCATGCCAGCAACACGTGACAAAGAAGTTGGAAAAGGGGGCAATAAATACTGATAAAGTTGAGGAATGCTCATCAAACACTTATTTGGAACATCCCACAGGTGTGCAGGCTGATTGGGAATAGATGGGTGCAGCAGGCTGATTGGGAACAGGTGGGTGCCATGATTGGGTATAAAAACAGCTTCCCAAAAAATGCTCAGTCTTTCACAAGAAAGGATGGGGCGAGGTACACCCCTTTCTCCACAACTGCATGAGCAAATAGTCAAACAGTTTAAGAACAACATTTCTCAAAGTGCAATTGCAAGAAATTTAGGGATTTCAACATCTACGGTCCATAATATCATCAAAAGGTTCAGAGAATCCAGAGAAATCTCTCCAGGTAAGCGGCATAGCCGGAAACCAACATTGAATGACCGTGACCTTCGATCCCTCAGACGGCACTGTATCAAAAACCAACCTCAATCTCTAACGGACATCACCACATGGGCTCAGGAACACTTCAGAAAACCACTGTCACTAAATAAAGTTTGTCACTACATCTGTAAGTGCAAGTTAAAGCTCTACCATGCAATGCCAAAGCCATTCATCAACAACATCTACAAACGCCGCCGGTTTCTCTGGGCCCCAAATCATCTAAGATGGACTGATGCAAAGTGGAAAAGTCTTCTGTGGTCTGACGAGTCCACATTTCAAATTGTTTTTGGACATATTCGACATCGTGTCATCCGGACCAAAGGGGAAGCGAACCATCCAGACTTTTATCGACGCAAAGTTCAAAAGCCAGCATCTGTGATGGTATGGGGGTGCATTATTGTCCAAGGTATGGGTAACTTACACATCTGTGAAGGCACCATTAATGCTGAAAGGTACATACAGGTTTTGGAACAAAATATTCTGCCATCCAAGCGCCGTCTTTTTCACGGACGCCCTTGCTTATTTCAGCAAGACAATGCCAAGCCACATTCAGCACGTGTTACGACAGCGTGGTTTCGTAGTAAAAGAGTGCAGGTACTTTCCTGGCCCGCCTCCAGTCCAGACCTGTCTCCCATCGAAGATGTGTGGTGCATTATAAAGTGTAAAATACGACAGCGGAGACCCCGGACTGTTGAACGACTGAAGCTCTACATAACACAAGAATGGGAAAGAATTCCTCTTTCAAAGCTTCAACAATTAGTTTCTTCAGTTCCCAAACGTTTATTGAGTGTTGATAAAAGAAAAAGTGATGTAACACAGTGGTGAACATGCCCTTTCCCAACTACTTTGGCACGTGTTGCAGCCATGACATTCTAAGTTAATTATTATTTGCAAAAAAAAAAAAAAAAGTTTATGAGTTTGAACATCAAATATATTGTCTTTGTAGTGCATTCAATTGAATATGGGTTGAAAAGGATTTGCAAATTATTGTATTCTGTTTATATTTACATCTAACACAATTACCCAACTCATATGGAAACGGGATTTGTACGAAATAAAGCAGATAATTGGAGGGGAAGACAGAGAAGCAAACTGTATTAACCTTGTAGATTGTTATAGGAACAATAGGTTACGTTTTGTCAGTGCGCCAAGTTGATTTCTAATTAAAAAAATAAATACATTGAAAAAAATGTTTGGTTTTGTTTTGTTTTTTTTACATCAATTTTGGAACATTTTGTAACTATTTAGAATATGAATGAGTAAGAATCGTGATTTGGATACGAATGGATTTTTGTGTGCACCCCTAATCATTAGTGGTAGTTGTTGACGTAGTTTAGAGGTGTCAAAGTCATTTTCACTGAGGGCCACATTGCAGTGATGTTTGGTCCCAGAGGGGCACTATATTAGTATATTTTTTAAAAACAAAAATCCCCCCAAAAAATTATGGTTAGTTGCAATGATTTCACCTCAAAATGTAGTGTATATCAGTGTAAATAGAAAAACAGTACTGCTGACTTTATGGTAAAAAAAAAAAAAAAAAAAAAAGGCAATTTAGTTGACTGAATTTTACTGTACAATTTGCATTTGTTTTTTTACTATAGATTTAAAAAAAACTGAAATTTTACAGTAAAATGTTGGCACTTGAGCTGCCAGTTTGTTTGTTTGTTTCACAATTTGACCATGAAATCTCTTGCTACTTTTACATTGTACACTTTGATGAATAACTTGCTTTGAAATCATTTTTATGAGTATTTATTTCTATTTCAAAAAAATGGTTTGAATGTTTTGATCATATACTTTTGCATAATTAGACAATATTTATGTTAACATAATTTGCGATTACATGGAGTACATATATATTTTTTTCTCCAAAAATACAAAGGAAGAATACATTTAGTGAGAAAAGTTACAGTACTTTATTGATACATATTATTTCCAGGCTTTCCAGGGCCGGATAAAATGAAAGGCGGGCCACATCTGGTCCTTGGGCCTTAAGTTTGATACCAGTGACGTAAGTTGTGTTTGTCGCTATGCGTCTGTGTCGGTATTGTTTTGTTTCTGCAACACTATTTTCTACCTGTCCATTGATTATTGCATACTGTGCACATTGTTGTATGATCCCTGCCTCCATCATCATCATCATCACTAGTAGTACAAAACACAAAAGCAGTGAAGTTGTCACGCTGTGTAAATGGAAAATAAAAAGAGAATACAATTATTTGCAAATCCTTTTCAACTTATATTCAATTGAATAGACTGCAGAGACAAGATAATTAACATTGAACTGGAATTTGATGCCTGCAACATGTTTTAAAAAAGCTGGCACAAGTGGCAAAGAAGATTGAGAAAGTTGAGGAATACTCATCAAACACTTATTTGGAACATCCCACAGGTGAACAGGCTAATTGGGAACAGGTGGGTGCCATGATTGGGTATAAAAGCAGCTTCCATGAAATGCTCAGCCATTCACAAACAAGGATGGGGCGTAGGTCACCACTTGGTCAATAAATGCCTGAGCAAATTGTTTAAGAACAACATTTCTTTGGAGCGGCATGGCATAGTGTGTAGAGCGGCCGTGCCAGAAACCTGAGGGTTGCAGGTTCGCTCCCCGCCTCTTGACATCCAAATTGCTGCCGTTGTGTCCTTGTGCAGAAGACTTCACCCTTGCCCTCGGTGCCGCTCACACTGGTGAATGAATGATGAAGGAATGATAGGGGGTGGTTGGAGGGGCCGTAGGCGCAAACTGGCAGCCTCGCTTCTGTCAGTCTACCCCAGGGCAGCTGTGGCTACTGATGTAGCTCACCACCACCAGGTGTGAATGAAAGATGGGTTCCCACTTCTCTGAGAGCGCTTTGAGTATCTAATATTAGAAAAGCGCTATGTAAAATCTAATCCATTATTATTATTTATTATTTCTCAAGCAGCTATTGCAAGGAATGTAGGGATTTCACCATCTATGCTCTGTAATACCATCAAAAGGTTCAGAGAATCTGGAGAAATCACTGCATGGAAGCGATGATATTACAGACCTTTGATCCCTCAGGCGGTACTGAATCAAAAAGCGACATCAGTGTGTAAAGGATATCACCGCGTGGGCTCAGGAACATTTCAGAAAACCACTGTCAGTAACTACAGTTGGTCGCTACATCTGTAAGTGCAAGTTAAAACTCTACTATGCAAAGCCAAAGCCATTTATCAACAACACCCGGGTCCCAGCTCATCTTAGATGGACTAATGCAAAGTGGAAAAGTGTTCTGTGGTCTGACGAGTCATGGGTAACTTACACATCTGTGAAGGCACCATTACGGCTGAAAGGCGAAAAGGATAAGCAAACCATTGTATTCTGTTGTTATTTACCAATTCCACAATGTGCCAACTTCACTGGTTTTGGGTATTATACAATAATCCTCATTTGACCCCAGGCCACCTACAAAGGTGACTCCATGCTGGGGGGTGTGCTGCATGTCCAATAAGTGGTGATCTTTGGAGGGCATTATTTCCCTGTCAGAACAGCTACAAATGCTTCTGAGGTTCTGGGAAAGACTCCATATTTAGACTGACTTGCTTCAACAGTACAATACTGGTCCTGTAGTTGTAGGAGATGTCTCAAAACCTCATCAAAATTCCCAACAAAATCCATAAAATGGCAGAAAATTCATAATTTTTGAAAACTTTTTTTTGCTAAAATGTCATAAGGGGGACCCATACACACACACAAAAAAAAAACTGTCTTTGTTTAACCCCACAATACTCAATCAATCAATTTTTATTTATATAGCCCTAAATCACAAGTGTCTCAAAGGGCTGCACAAACCACAACGACATCCTTGGTAGAGCCCACATAAGGGCAAAGAAAAACTCACACCCAGTGGGACGTTGGTGACAGTGACTATGAGAAACCTTGGAGAGGACTGTATATGTGGGTAACCCCCCGCCCCCCCTCCCTAGGACAGTGGTTCTCAAATGGGGGTACGCGTACCCCTGAGGGTACTCGAAGGTATGCCAAGGGGTATGTGAGATTTTTTTTAAATATTCTAAAAATAGCAACAATTTAGAAATCCTTTATAAATATATGTATTGAATAATACTTCAACAAAATATGAATGTAAGTTCATAAACTGAAAAAAAAAATACAACAATGCAATATTCAGTGTTAACAGATACATTTTTTGTGGACATGTTCCATAAATATTGATGTGAAATATTTATTTTTTTGTGAAGAAATGTTTAGAATTAAGTTCATGAATCCAGATGGATCACTATTACAATCCCCAAAGAGGGCACTTTAAGTTGAAGATTACTTCTATGTGTAGAAATCTTTATTTATAATTGAATCACTTGTTTATTTTTCAACAAGTTTTTAGTTATTTTTATATTTGTTTTTCCAAATAGTTCAAGAGAGACCACTACAAATGAGCAATATTTTGCACTGTTTTACAATTGAATAATTCAGAAATTGCTCCGATTAGGGAGTACTTGAATTAAAAACATGTTCACAGGGGGTACATCACTGAGAAAAGGTTGAGAACCACTGCCCTAGGGGACCGAAAGCAATGGATGTCTAACATGATATTGTGAAAGTCCTATCCATAGTGTAGCCAACATAACGGTGAGAGCCCAGTCCAAAGTGGATCCATTAGAGTAGCGAGAATCCCGTCCATAGTAGAGTCAGCCGGAAACCATCCCAACTGGAGGCGGATCAGCAGCACAGAAATGTCCCCAACCGATACACAAGCGAGCGATTAAAGTTAAAGTAGCAATGATTGTCTCACACACTCA